>NW_008652861.1:51735-60170 GCF_000695815.1 Acanthisitta chloris
TTGGCTAAGCAATCAGCTTCAAGAGGAAGGGAGGATACAGACTGGGCAAAGAAAAAGATCTGAGCCTTGAATATCCAGACTAACTCCCATGCAAGCCTGGAAGGCTGTCTGCATGGCAACCCTACTTCCAACATACAGAGTAATTAATTGTATTCTCACATTAAAGCTACCATGGCACACCTCCACCGTGGCAGATTTCTAGCTGGCTCTGATCTTTTCCATCTTCCACGTGCCAGGTTCCTCACACCAACTGGCCCTCAGTGACAGCTGAGTTCCTAATGCCATACAATACCTCGATGCAAACGGGTTTTGCCCTTTTTTCCACCTTTTGCTAGACTACACTGCCATTTAGTGACTGCACTGACACAACAACTCCACCTTCTCTACTGCAGTGCAGCTGTACATCTACTGACGTGACAACAGGAACTGAGGGTCTTCATCCCTACAGGAACAGAACTGCCTTTTGGTTAGCGACTTGCATCATTTTTCATGCTGAGGACAGAGCATATGGTCCTTCGAAGGGACATCAAAATAAATATGACAGGTCAGTGCAATCATCATACCGAATGAATTCAAATGATGCCATATCTAAAACGAAATGTGTGCACATAATAAAGATTCAAATGACAAAAAAAAAATCCCCTACCCTTTATCCTTCTCTGAATTATTTATGAATTCTGCAACTCCAGCTGTTGCCACCAGCCCAAGGACATTACTTCATTTTGGGAATGACACTTCATATTAAAAGATAAGTTAACAAAACAAAGCAAAATAAAAAAAGGATGCTGTGGGCCCTCCTTAAAGGCCACAGCAAATCACAATCCATCTTTTTGCACCATTTACAAAGGAAAATAATCAACAATCAATTCCATTCATGTTTCTCAACTTGTTTCCATAATTCCAGACACAGATTTCAACACTCACACATTAAATCAGCCATGCTTTTTTAACCACTGCAGTTAGGCAAGACTCTCAGAGCATCTTGGATCCCTCATACATCTTTTTAGGGTTATCTCTGTCTTACATTTCGCCATAAACCATATGCCAGCATACCAAAGACACTGCTATACTATCAGTACTCACGTTACTGACAGCTTTTAGTACATAAAATGGTTATTCCAAGAAAACATGGAAATTTTGCATATACATACAACGCAGTCCTTCATGATTTACCAACAGCCTCTTCTCTGCCACAAAGGAGATTACTGTTCTTATCCATGACCTCCATTTTACAGTGTTTTCTGTTTTTACTTTTACCTATCTGAACAGCAATTGGGTTTATGTTCCACTGGAGGTTTTTAAGATGAGACCAGATGTGGCACTTAGTGCCATGGTCTAGTAACAACAGAAGGGCTGGACTTGATGATCTTGGAGGTCTTTTCCAGCCTGGTTGATTTTATAATTCTATGATCCCAAAGGCCACAAGAACCTTTAACCAATTGATTATTTGCTTTTTGTCTGAAGTTTGGGTTTTTTTCATCTTCATAAGTCACCTGAAAGTGGACTGCCAATTGTCACAGTTCTAACACCAAGAGGAGATTTGTGAATAAACTTCAGAGCTTCCAAGGTACCATCACCTCCAGTATCACCCACAAAGCCTGCAAGCCATTTGTCATCTTCCTGAAGCTGAGACCTACCATTTGCCTTTAGTGGCAAGCACACCGTTCAGGCCTAAGCTAGAATGCTAGGGAGACAGATATTTAATAAGCAAACTCATCTTTGAGAAAGGCAGCAAAGCAAGAGTTGTTACCTGTCCTGCAAGCAAAACAAGCCAATGGTCTGCAAGAAGAGCCCTCTTTGGTTTCACTGTCAGCAGCACCTCCCAGCAGTATCTGCTGTTATTCCATTTGGTACCACTGAGCTCATGCAGTGTTATTCAGGAAAAGGAGATGTTGTTAAAACAAACATTTATTTGCCCTTCAGTCTGCATCAGAACTGGCACCCAGCCCTGAACAGTCACCCTCTTCCTTGCTACTGTGGGAAAGCTACCGAAAGAGAACCTTCCCCTCCCATCTCCTGCTGTTGGCCAAAGAAACAAAAGGTACAGAAACAAAGAGAACAGGCAGAGAATTTGAGATGTGTAAAATATCACAGAGCAGGAAATTAAGAGTCAATGTTGCAACATTTGCAGATTTCTTGTAACATTTAACAAGAGCCCCAAATTCTCCTGTTGCCATGGCTATATATTTGAGTTTATTACTACCTCACCATTAGTAATTCTCCAATATTTTGCAAATCCCAGGTGCTTTGAAAAAACCCTCTCTAAACTGATTATTTACAGTTGTAACCCACTCAAATGTACATCATATTTTCTTCTGAAAATTAACAACTTAGAAACAGGAACATATCTCACATTCTAGGGTTGCCATTTAACTCTCAATGCCACAGGTTCTCAAGTGCCTCCTGAAATACTTTCTAGCTGTGCTAAAGGAATGACATTTGGAAAAAATCACCTGTGTGCTGATAGGAAAACATCCTTCTGAACATTTTTCACAAGCTAGTTGGATGCAATTGAAGTCAGTCCTCAGAAAATAAGGAAAGTCATCTTCATGCCCAAACGTGCTCACTAAATGCTCCTGGCTATGACATTATTTCATAATTGACACATTATACACAAACACCTCAAGAAAATATCTTTTTGTCTATGTCTGGATTACAGGGCAATTTATACCCAGTGCTTCTGCAGAGCCTTCCCAATGTTGCACAATGCTCTTGAATACAAATGACCAATTGATCCTTTCAGATGATAGGGGCTTTTTTTTTTTTTTAAGCGTTCAATACTTTTAATGTTAAAAAAAATTGTACCTCAACATGGTCTTTAATCTAATCCTTACCCTGAACAATTGAAGTACATCCGTATTAATCTATTAGATGCCTTTCCACACCACACCTATGGCACTGCATAAATTACTGTAATTTAAATGAATTACTGCTTGAAAATTCTCATTTGGTAAGAAACATGGTACAGAAAGAAAAATGTGCACTGTGGTAACTAAGTTTGATAACACAGTGTATCTAGGTACTCATAAACCAGCTATTCCAAACTGTTAAAGGACAAGAATATTAGACCGATCACATAGAACACACATCAGTATGTCAAGAAGTCAATAACATGAAATTAAATCTACAGTTTATTTAGATGTATTTCCATGCCCATATATGCAGAATCCACTTGAAAAATGCCATTAGGCTGGCTGAAGAATATTACTGCAAAAGACATTAACATCAACAGTAATTCTATCTCTGCCCTGAATAACTTGCATTTTTCTCTTTAAATGTTTGATTTGTTGAAAGATATTGAAGAAAAAGAACTTGGGGGGAAAAAAAAAGAAAGGAAAAAACCCAAACCCTGAAGTTCTTTTGTTACATTATTCCACATATTACTACTGTTTAAGGATGACTTGTTTAAGACTGCACATTTCAACTACCTAACAGTAAAGAATGAAAAGCTTCTTGCTACAAGCTAAAAAGAAAGTCTTTACCATGCTCCTTGAAGAGCTCATTTTCACATTACTCAGGCTTCATTATGCTGAATCAATATTCGTTTAGTCACTGGGGTTATTGACATATTTTAAAATAAAAGTATACCCTTCAGCTACTGCACTCATTACGGGTAATTTGTCTTGTCAGGGAGCAGGGAATATTATCCCAGTCTTTCAGGGGCTGACAGCCCATGGAAATACCTCCCCTTGGTTACAACTGTAAATAATTTTAAGGTAAAATATTGAAAAATCAATGACTGTTTCCTGCAATCTGTCACAAACAAATCAATCATAATCTGCACAGCCAGAGAGTATGATTTGAAGGAGATGAGAGCAGATGTAATTCTTGGCTGGAATCTCTCATTTCAAAATCACTTCACATAATGGTGTCATCATTTAAACACTTAGCAGTCACTACAACTGCCACTCATAACATCTCGTTGGACAAAACCACAAGGAAGAGGAGGAGAAATGCCATTGCCGTTATGTAAACAAACACTTTATTTCAATGGTTGCAACATTAGCAGATTTCACAGACAACAATAAGGCTCATCTCTCCACTAAAGTCCAAGATGCTTTTCGTTCTCAACAGAAGATTGACTATAACTTAGCCTCTCAGAATGAAAAGCATTTTAAAACCAAACTAGGCTTCATAAAAGGTGACCAATAATATCTGGTACTAATACTACTAAAAACATTTCAGTTTCATTCACTCAAAATGCTCATAACAGAATTACACATCAAATTCTTAAGAGATTAAGGGAGGAGAATTGTCTGAGGTACCTTTGTCTTTTTAAGAGCAATAAGGATTTCAATGCTTCTTTGTCCTTACATATTACGTTTCACATCTAATTTTCATTAAGCACACGCCGACTCAACTTTAGGGTAGGGAACCACTGCAGAGTACAGGGGAAAGAAAGTCATAACCTAGTAAATTAATTGCTAATATATTTTCAACTTGCATTCAAAGATTAACTGTTGCATATGGAATTACATTTGTATAAAGGATCAATTTATACATAAAGAATTAACTGCTGCAGTCAAAACGCTATAAACTTATCTTTGCAAATGTGAATAATTTGTGTAAAACTAATCTATTTTTATAGAGTAACACTAATGCTTGGACCGAAATTATTTCCTCATTTATCCCCCCACCTCACCCCAGACTACATTTTTATTCTGACACTACAAGTGTTTGAGAGAACTCTGTGCAGATCAGACAAGACAAAAAAGCAGCAGACAGGATCAAACTGTTGTGCAACTACAACTATGGGCCTAAGCCTGCATACCTTGCACAAACAAAATTCACAAATGCTCACTCTGGAATCTGTAATTTGAGCTCTTAATCTTTAATGTGCAGAGCCTGTTATCACATATTCATTTTAATCACATTAACCTTACCAACTCCTAATTCTGAATATTTATCTCACAACTGCAAGACTAAGGAAAAAAATGCAATCAAATAGATGAAATTATTTTCCTTCTTTGGAAAAAACAGATCCCTTAATACTGTTTTTCAGAATGAAAGAATAGAGCATATTGTACAACCACTCCAAGGTTTGCCTTCCTGTAAAGAAGGCTTTAAGTATCTGTATCTTCTACATGAAAAACACACATCTCTAACTCTTTATTGATACACATCAAAACCACTATTGTTCGTAACAGCTGGACAGATTCCCTTTCTTAGCAAAATAAACTATTAAAAAAAATAAACTCAAGTCTTAGACCAGAAGAAACAGTTACTGCCTTAGAGGCTAACTAAGTGTAAATATCAGCTGTGAAGTAAATCAGCTTATCGTGGGGAAAGGCCACACTACTGCAAAAGGAAGCAGGAGGAGGCAGTGGGTGAGTAATTGCTAAAATCAAGAGGAGCTCCTGGAAACGAGTTGCAGTACCTCACTTCTTCCCTGGATGAGATCTGTAATGAAGCTATCTGACAGACAGCCTCAGGCTCATCAGCCCTTTCACATCTCCTCACTGGCCAAGCGACACTCACAGAGGGAAGACCCTGCTTACCACACTAAGCCATAGTGCAAGGGAGAAGCAGTGCCATGTGTTGGCATCTTTCCCCAGTGCCATTCCCCTGAGCCAGGTTGTTATTCCTCATGACAATCACCTAATTAGGTGGGTCAAGAATTGCAGAAGATAGAAGAGATTCATCCTTCCTCCGTGCCAGTTCTCCTATTTGTAAAAATGAAGGCAAAGACTCTTCCCCTCCATTGTAAGGCACTTAATAAATGTTAATAATAATTAAGTCAGTCACATCTCCCAGACAACACTGTCAGATCTTTTCTTGCAATATTTGAGAACTATTGAGCTCAGGAGGGAGCTCCCACAAGCTCCAGACAGAAAAGGACTCGCAAATTCCATCCTTAGATACAAGAAGTCACAGAGGGCTGTGCCACAGCAGACATTTCACAACTGCTCCCCGACAAGGGAAGCCCTAAGAAGCAAGAACTGCACATGCTGTGGCACTACAGATGTTTATGGGTCAGCACTGTGAGTGCTATTTTCTGCTGGACAAAGCATTAAGATGCTGTCACAGCTAAGAGGACTATGAAGTCTCTCTGGTTAAGATGTTGAACTAAATTTCTGGCATCAAAAGGTGTTTTTCTTCATTCCATCCTTCTCAAGAAGCAAAAGAACTACAGGTTATGAAAAAAGCTGAAAAAAAAAAAAAAGACACTGGCTTAAAAGCTATCAGCATTTGCTCTAGTACCCACCTTTTCAATTTACTGCTCTCACTCATAATGTTCTTTTAAGCCACTGGCATATGTTCATTTATTTAATGCAGCTCCACATGATCACCAAACAATATAGCAATGCAATATTACATCATGCAACATTACTGATATTACACTATTAGCAATACTCTACCTAATGAAGTTTATAAAGTCTTCATGTTTGGGAGTTAAGGAAAAAAAGAAGAATCCTGCTTTGAAATAACTCCTGCCTTGCAATTCTGTTCCTCCCTTTTACAGCATTGCTGAGACCATCTCGCTGAGCTCACCTGGAGAGGCCAAAAATAGAAAGAAAAGAACATAATTATTACAATTCTTGTCAACTGCACTGTGCAATTTTCTCAACAGAAACAGGGCTAAAGCTGATGTATCTGGAAACATGAATTCTGCATTTTGTTAGACACTGAACCCAGTACCACAAAGGAAAGTGCTACTACTGTAATGCCTTGCTTAATGAATCACAGAACACACAAACCAAACTACTTACTATTAACTCTGGATAGGACTTAATATGGTTAAAATAGCTGCAAGCCCAGGTGAGTTGTGGCTTTGTATGACGCCTCTTCCTGTATTTGGGCAAGTATAGGATAGGATGGACTGCTGGGTTCATTTTCCTCACTGCTTCTGCTCTTGGGTGCATTCTATAAAGGCAAAAAATGGACATAGGGAGGACAGGGATGGAAAAAAAATACATTATTTGTCACTAATTTAGACAGCACGTTTCTCTTACAACAAACAAGGATTAGAGACTGAGCAATGCAAGGGTTTCTTCACCCATTGGTTTAGCATGTTTTAAATCTCACAGACACCATGTTAGTACCACATCCCACTGGATGGTGTTCAATCCTGCATTTTCTGAGGTGAAAAATCCTGCATTTTTCACCACAAGCAGGTGCCTACGGAAATCAAAGAGATGTGGAATATAAAAGTCTAATGGTATTTAGCTAATGAATCAGTAACAGTATTAATAACTTGCTCTTGCTCAAAAGCACAACAGTCTAACAGTTACACGACCATGGAACCTGATTTAATTCTGAATATTTCTGAGAAAAACAGAGGATTCCAATTAGGTAGACAGAGGCAGAGGTGATATCTAGGGTCATAGGATGTGCCAGAGACAGAAGGAGAAAACAGGCCCAGGTCTAGTCCTTTGCCTGCTACCAAGCCTTCCCATGCCCTTCTCAGCCAGCATAAAAGTCTCTGAGCCATTCTGTAGCCTCCTCTCAGAGAACTATCTGGCTGACCCGAGCTCAAGTTTTACTTAGGGACACAGCAGCACAGTTTATATACTTCAGAGAATATCAGCTATATTTTAACTGAAGCAATAAATCAAATACTGAAATAAAAGTAAGAAGAGGCATAAGGAAAAAAATACCTTTAAAATAACTTTTAAAACCTAGGCTAAACAGAGCTGTCCTCTTCCCAAGAGACACTCATGGAACCTAATGCCTACAGAAGCTGGGAGACAGTATAAGGTTCTTCCTAGACAACAGCCAGAAAGTCAGCACAAACAACATAATTCTTGCACTGCCAGTATCATAAAGAAGTTGTAGGCACCTTTTTATAATGACAGAGTATTCTTAATAAAAGCTTCAAGCAGGTTTTACAGCTGCATATTATCCAATGAAACCAGTAATAAACAGCACTGTAGCATTATTTAGTGCAACTCCAATACGCCAAGAGTCTCAACCTCAGTTTTATTTATCACACAGGCTAAAATGTTAGCTCTTGGCTTTACAGTAGCAGCCAAGCCTGTAGCTATCTTTTATCCCAGCACACTGCCATCTGGATATTGATACTTTGCTGTGGGATATGAAAGAAGAGCATAGTTACCTAATACAGCTTAATTGAAAACAGAGGACCTACATATTATACCGTGCATTATACTACACAAAATTAAATCTGAAGGGCATGAAAATTTCTGTAGATGTCAGCAGAGAATGTTTCAGAGGTAAACGCTGCGTTCTTGATCTGTGCTAGAAATGCTAAGAAATATTGTGAAAAATATGTGCTTATGGGAAGAAAAAGCTAGTTTTTGCTCTGATGTGAAAAAAAAAGAAATTTCTCAGGAAGATGCATGTCCTTTGGGAAGAGTAGGAGAGTGATCAGTCACAAGTTTATTAGTACAGTAAACTCTGTTATGATCATCCATATTCACCTTGAAAGGTCCGAATGGTTTGCTTTTTTCCTCAAACAATTTTTATATATATAT
>NW_008652862.1:0-13100 GCF_000695815.1 Acanthisitta chloris
GAGACACTCTGCCCTGCTCTCCCGGGACCGGCTGTGCGAGGACTCGGGGTGCTGCCCCTCAGCCCTCCCTGCCCCGGGCTGGGGAGCTCTGGCCAGCTGGGGCATGTTCCATGGAAGGGAGGCAAGGG
The DNA here is from genome assembly GCF_000695815.1 of Acanthisitta chloris. Lineage (NCBI taxonomy): Eukaryota > Metazoa > Chordata > Aves > Passeriformes > Acanthisittidae > Acanthisitta > Acanthisitta chloris. Next base: position 129 of record NW_008652862.1, read on the forward strand.
GCAGGCCAGATGTGGAGTGCGCTGGGTTTGGCTCGGGCGCTGTGCTTGTCACCGGCCCGGCGGAGTGTGGGAGGAGTAGACATGATTGGAAAGGAAAGGGCGGTGGATGAGGATGGAGCACAGTGGAGCTTTAAATCCAAGTCTTCCCCTTCCTCAATCACCAGCTCCTAGTTTCTCCTGGGATTTTCTCACTCTCTTCACTTCTCTTTTGTTTCAGATGGGAGCAGGTGGTGGATCTGACATACTCCCTGCGCCTCGGAGCAAAACCCAGGCCCATGGAGCAGGATGAGGCTGCGGTAGAGAAGCTTCGGTAGGCACTGTTTCTCAGCTTTTGCTGTGGATGGGGACAATCCACTGTCTCTCCCTGGCTGCTCAGACAGCTCTCTCCTGCAGAGAGGAGAGGGAGGAAGACAGGTAGCTCTGTGTAGCACAGGCTTGTCCTAGATAAACCTGCAAAAAGCAGGAAACAGGGCAAGACAAGGCAAGCAGAATGTGAACCTACCTTTTTTCTGAGTCATTAGCCTGGCTGCCTCTAGCTCTCTAGACCTCTTAATCCCTTTTCCCTGGTAGGTTTGTGCCTCCAACATGGACTTATGAATGTGATGAAGACCTGGTGCATTTCCTGTATGATCACATTGGGAAGGAGGATGAGAACTTGGGCAGTGTTAAGCAGTATGTGGACAGCATCGATGTGTCATCCTACACGGTGAGTTAAAGGGATAAGGTTGGATTAGCCCTGCTGTGCCATGGGGCTGGGAAGCATGGATAGTGGTTACTGTGCTGCTCTGGGCTGTGTCTGAACATGTGGGAGAGAAGCCCTGAGGAGCATCACACAGCATATTGTGTAATGTGGCCCCCTGGAGTGGTTTGCGAAGCCAATGCTATTTTTAGCAGCTAAGCTGATTTTTGGGAGGGTTTGGTATTCTGTGCTGTGTGCGTGACCCCAGAGCACCTCAGAGGGTCAGCCCCAATGTTCTGTGTGCTCTGTACTCCCAGTGTACTCTCACAGCAAGTTTGATGCCCTCTGGCACCAAGATTCATGACAAAGTAACCACTAAAGGGAGGTTAATACTACATCCATCTGATCTTCCTTTCATCACTGCCCTCTTCCAGGAGGACTTCAATGTGTCATGCCTGACCGACAGCCATGCCGACACGTACTGGGAGAGTGATGGGTCCCAGGGCCAGCACTGGGTGCGGCTCAACATGAAGAAAGGCACCATTGTCAAGTGAGGCATCTCTCCTCTGCTCACTGGCTTGTGACTCACTGGGGCAAGCTCTGCTATCCCTCTCTCTGCCTGGGTCTGTCTTGGCCTAAGTTTGCCCTATGCTCCCTGCCCCTCAGCCCTCACTCTTGCTCTGGGCTTGAAGAGGTCTTAGCATTGTCATAGGCACCTGTGGATCCCAGCACCAGCTGCACGTGCTTGGTAACAGTGTGACCAGGCAATGAGGGGGAAGAGCGATGGGTGTTCAGGTGCAGTTACATTCTCTTCATGTCCTTTTTCCCTCTGCAGGAAGCTGCTGCTGACAGTGGACACCACAGATGAGAACTTCATGCCCAAGCGCGTTGCTGTGTATGGGGGCGAGGGGGACAATCTGAAGAAACTGAATGACGTTGGCATTGATGAGTGAGTGCATGGAGGTGCAGAGGGTAGTGTAGCCCTTGCAGGGACCAGAGGTGCTGAACACTCCAACCCTAAGCAGTCATGCAGCCCCAGCCAGGCTCTCCAAGCTGTGGGTTCACTGCCTGCTATAACAGACAGCACAGTCATCAATGCTCTCCTGATCTGATTGTGGGATACATAGAAATCGTGTCACCTGGCCATGAGCTGGGTCAGACATTGAGCTCTGTTGCAGGCAACTGGGTCTGGGTTTCTGCCACAGGCTCATTTCAAAAGTTGGAAACCCTCTTCTCTTACAAGTGTCTGAATGGATTTTGGCAAAATGGGTGAGGGAACAACCCTACAGCCCTCATCTGCTGTGTTTGCAGGAGCTACATTGGGGATGTGTGCGTGCTTGAGGACATGACAACACACCTGCCTGTCATTGAGATTCGGATTGTGGAGTGTAGAGGTAGGGCTGGCTGTCCTGGGCACATCCATAATGCACCTGTAAGATACTGTACGTTAATGGTTTGTTCTGTGATTTGTACTTCCTGTCCCTGCAGGCTGTTTCAGATGAGATGCCAAAGAACCATGGGAAAGTCCAGGGAGACCTGAAGTTTTGCAAGTTCTTAGCTTTCATTCTGTCTTTCTCTGCCTTCAATTTAATTTTTTTCTTCTGTAAATACCCTGCTTCTTCTTCCCTTCAGATTCTCAGTGCCCAGTGCCAGAGCTGGTGGAGCTGGTAACATTGCTAGTGCTTTTGCTTACTGGAAGGCTTGTTTTCCCATGGCCTTAGCATCCATGGTCTTCCTTGGCAGATGATGGGATTGATGTTCGTCTCCGAGGCATCAAAATCAAATCCTCCCGACAGAGGGACTTGGGGCTCAGTGCTGACATGTTCCAGCTGCCCAATTTAGTGCGCTACCCTCGCCTGGAAGGGACAGACCCTGACCTGCTGTACCGACGGGCCGTGCTCATTCAGAGGTACTGTATGGAGGAGCATAGACAGGTGGGGTGGCATTGCCTGCAGGGATTGGTGCCATCTCCAGCATGCATATAGCTGGAAACTGTAAAGCTGTGTAACTTCCCTTGGGCAGGCATCCTGGACACTGGAGAAAATAGCAGAGTCATTTGGGAACAAATTTGGCTGTCTGGGGTGACTGCCCTATGCTTTGAGAGGAGTTTTGCAGCTCAAGTTCACAGTGTAATGTGTGTCACAAGCACAGCATCTCTGTGCAGTGTGGGAGGCAGGTACATGCACAGTCCCTTATAAGGGCTGCAGGGTCTCTGCAGTGCCCAGGGAGTGGGAATTTAATACCAAAGGCTCAGTGACATAAAGAACTATTCTGGGTTTGGTTTGGATCAGTCATTATTTTTCTGCTTGTGTCTGGGGGTGCCTGGTCTGGAATAGACTTGTGCAGATCCTTGTCTCTCCTGTGTTGCGTTACCTTGTTCTTTGGGATTTAGGTTCATCAAGCTCCTGGACAGTGTCCTGCATCACTTGGTGCCAGCCTGGGACCATACTGTTGGCACATTCAGCAAACTCAAGGTGAGCAGTTCCCTCTGTGTCTTGAGGGGCCTCGGTCCAGCAGGGTGATTGGGCTTGGGCTGTGGCAAGGAGGCAGCCAATGCTTGTTGCCTTTAGAGCAGCTCAAGGCAAATACCTGGCTGAGCTCAGTTCATTAACACTGTGAAAGGTGATATTGTTTAGAGGTCAGTTTCCTGCTAAACCTCTGACGTAGAAGCATGTAGCTGTGGGGTAACAAGTAGAATCAAACCAGAACATTTCACCCTCAAAAGGATTTGGATCATAGCAGCACTGGGCATGCAAACTGGACACACATCCTGTCCAAGATCTCAGCCCAGGACATTCTGTTCCTGCACTTCCTGCCAGCAGCTTTGAGCTGGCTGTGTCCAAACAGCAAGGCTTTCATCAGTAACTGATTTCTGGCTTTAATAAGCTTTTGCTTTCCATCTTTCTCATAATGCTGATTTATCCCTCCAGTGGTCTGTTTTCCTTATATCCTCTCCCAGAATACACATGCTAGATGGTACTGGGATAGCCCCATTCTGTGTGTTTCCAGGCCTAGTGTAAGAAAGCACTGTAATTCTTGTGCCAGCTCAACATGGGACCCAAAGCATTTGAGGATTTTTCCTTGCTTAGAGGAGCTGGCTTTGATTACAAGTAGGAGGGGTAGTAAGACCAATGTTCTGGTGAGAGTGATGGTAAAGGAGAGTCTAAGCAACACTGGAGTGAGAGCATCAGATGACAGCTGATGGACTGAGGACTGAGCTTGGTATCTCCCTTAAGCCAGAATGCAGAAACTTTCAGAAGCAGAGGGGTGAGCAAATATTGTCAAGTAGAATGTGTCTGTATGGGGGGAAGGTAGTGGCCCTGGGAAAGGGAGAGACCTGGCGGTGCAGTAGCTTCAGCAGGTTGTAGGTGATGTGTTTTGTACACACCTGTTGGCAGCATATCAAGCAGTTCCTGCTGCTGTCCAAGAGGCGCACAGCTCTCATTACCCAGTGCCTGAAGGACTCGGAGACCAGCAAGCCTAATTTCATGCCGCGGCTCTATATTAACCGCCGCCTGGCCATGGAGCACCGAGACAACCCTGCCCTGGACCCCAGCTGCAAGAATGCTGTCTTCACCCAGGTAATGTCCCTCTTGGAAGGGTCCACACTGCTCTGGGGAGGGTGGGGCATCCCAAAATCAAAATGATCCACACAAATGTGGGTTGAAGAGCTGGAGATAAGTGGAGTCCTCAAAGCCTCTTCACATGACTCGTAGACTCTATAACTACACGTGCTGATGATCCCATATCCAGAAATAACATTGAGGATGTATTTGGGATCTCTGAGTTGACATCTGTGCTCTACCCTGGTTGCTTGCTGCAGCATGTTGTTACTGGAGAGTAACAATCTTGTTGCACTAAAAAGGCAGCAAAGGGTTCTTGTGTGACAACAGTTGTGCAGGTGCATACAGTCCTGTGTTGTGGTTTTACAGCTATGCAGATCCTCCTGTAGTCATTCTGCCCCCACCTCCAAATGATCTAGTGCTCTCTTTGTGCACAAACAGCCCAGACTGCTGTGGGGTTTAATGTGCTTGAGGTGCCTTTGACACCAGAAAGCTCCATGCAGTGGTAGCACTGCAATTTGTGTTCCCTTTCAAAAAACAAAGGGCTTCTAGACAATTTAGTCAGTATTTAATGGTTTTGGGCAAACCAGATTTCTTCCAATTTCCTGCCTTCACCTGGCATCATTTCCCCTGGAGAGGGGATACCAGCCTTGGTCTTCTTTGTTTGTTGCAGGTATATGAAGGCCTGAAACCCTCAGACAAGTTTGAAAAGCCTCTAGATTATAGGTAAGTGGTGTCTGGGGAAGGAGGGCATCATGCAGTGCTGGGAGCTATGTCACAGCAGGGTGTTTGGGAAGCCTGTGTGTGTCCTATGCTCTGGAGAGAGTTTGCTAGGGCAAGAGCCAGCTCAGCCATGGGATCAGGGCCTGTTCCCCAAGGTGTCACCCACCTACTGAGGATGCAGCTGTCTCTGGAGACTGAGATCTGGTCCTGTCCTAAGCACAGACTGCTCCACCCCAGTCCCCTGGTGTTCCTGCTGTGCCTGCTGCCTCCCCAGCACCTATTTGACTTTGAGCAGCACCTAAGGGAACATCTGTTTCTCCGCAGGTGGCCATTGCGTTATGACCAGTGGTGGGAGTGCAAATTCATCGCAGAGGGCATCATCGACCAAGGTAGGGGCTGCGGGAGGCAAGGGCTCCTCTGGAGCATTTGGTGGTGACTGTTGCTATAGGGGATCTTGTTTGCTCCCAGTGTTACTGTCCATGGAAGAGAGAGGGAAGGTAGGTTGCCTTGTCCTGCCACCTCTGGCCATGTCCCAGATAAGGAGTGCTGCTTGCTCTGGGATGGGGACCAGACTTCCATTAGTCACTAACAGCACCTTTCCTAGTGCCAATACTCCTTCTGGCTGTCCTCCACAGGCCATGCAGGGATATTTTTTCTCTCCTCTGGTGCCATAAGGCTCTGACAGGAGCGTTATGCTCAACCTGGGGCCAGGTTGGACCAGAATTCCTCATCTTTGCTCCATAACTCTGAGGGTCAGCACATGGGGAATTCACATCGCTAAAAATTACCTTCTTTTGGGGTTGCAGGTGGCGGTTTTCGGGACAGTCTGGCAGACATGTCAGAGGAGCTGTGTCCCAGCTCAGCAGACACCCCTGTGCCTCTGCCCTTCTTTGTGCGCACGTCCAACCAGGTGCGTGGGTTGGGGTATTTGGGGCAGACCCTTCTGTGCCTGGCAGTGCAGTGCTCTCCCTGTCCCCTTGCATGCCAGGGACATACCTACCTTCATTGGTCCGAGGCTTTTCTTTGTGAAAGGTTGCATAGATTGCTTTGTGGCATCTCATTCTGGGATATGCTGACAAGTGCCTAGACACTGGTCTCTCACTGGGAATATTGCCAAGGAGGATGGGGGAGTTTAGCCCACTTCTGCTGTGATAAGTGCCGAGAGACACTGCAGGAACTGTCTGTGGTGTTTCATGCTGTGCTGAGATCATGACTTGGAGTTTTGCCTCCCACTCCTGTAGGGCAATGGCACTGGAGAAGCCAGGGACATGTATGTCCCCAACCCCTCCTGTAAAGACTTCCCAAAGTACGAATGGATTGGGCAGATCATGGGAGCGGCTCTGAGGGGCAAGGAGTTTCTGGTAAGATTTCAACCCTGTCCCTATGAGGAGGTATGGCACAAAGGGAGTTGTTAGCCCCACTCCTGCAGCCTGTCTGACTGGAGAATGGGAAGGTTCTGTGGTCACACACTGGAACAAAAGGTGTTTGGCAGGGCTTGGGGCCAAGGGGTTTGGAGAACTCACAGCCTGAGTTTTGGGGGATGCTGCTGAGAGCTTGGTAGACAGTGTCTAGTCTCTACTCAGCTATGATGAGCACTGCAGGTGGGCAGGGGGATCAGAGAAGCTCCTTTGTGTCTGCATTGTTGAGCCCTCTCTCCATCTTTGGGTGTATCTCCTTGTCATACAGCAAAATCTCTGTTCTCCTTCAGGTCCTGGCTCTTCCTGGCTTCGTATGGAAACAATTAACAGGGGAGGAAGTTAGCTGGAGCAAAGACTTCCCTGCTGTGGACTCCGTGTTGGTGAGAGGGCTTGGGAAGCTTTGCTTATCCTTGTGGCACTCAGCAAGGCAGTGATTTGTGTCCCTGCCCTCACGTACTTGCTTCCTCTTGTGATATGTTAAAGAAACACACACAACAAAAAAGAACTTTTAGCTATAGGATGCATCAAATACTAACATAGAAATGCAACCATGCTGACTGCTGTTTCAAGCATGCAGTGCCCCAGAGTCTGGTTAAACAGCTCTAGGGCAGCATATCTCATGCTGTGTCACTGTCACTTGTCTGGAAAGGGAGGAGATGGGGACCTGGGCACATCACTGCTCATTGGGCATCTATGTAACAAGCACTTATCTGGGGCCTGGGCAGGTGAAGCTCCTGGAGGTGATGGAAGTCATGGACAAAGATACCTTTGAGTTCAAATTTGGGAATGAGCTGACCTACACAACAGTGCTAAGTGACCAGCGCATGGTGGAGCTGATCCCCAATGGCAGCAACACTGTGGTGCGCTATGAGGACCGCAGGGAGTTCATCCGCCTGGTGCAAAAGGCTCGGCTGGAGGAAAGCAAGGAGCAGGTAACACTATCCATAGCATCAGTGGTCATCAAGTTCTCAGAGCGACCCCCCCAGTCTGTGTGTGGTAAAATGTACCATGGTTAGCATCGCTGTGCTCATTCGTGCAATGGTAGCCAACCCTTTTTGGCGAGATCTTGGAGCCTATGGAGTCATTGAGAAGCAAAGTCCCTTGTAGCAGAATGGGAGATAAGGGGTTTTATTCCCAGCTCTGACACAGGCTTCCTGAATGAACTGGGTTCCATCTCTCTGGGATCACCTTTAGGTTCCTTGGAACGTTTGCTGAGCAATCACCTTTAGGTTCCTTGGAACATTTGCTGAGCAATCACATGGCTTGCATCCAGTTGAGTCCCTAGGCTCAACCACAAGTCAGGGAAATGCACCAGATGTGCTGCTTACCTGTCCTGTCTCCTTTTCAGATCATGGCCATGCAGGCTGGGCTGCTCAAGGTGGTGCCCCAAGCTGTTCTTGACCTGCTTACCTGGCAGGAACTGGAAAAAAAGGTCTGTGGAGATCCTGAAGTCACAGTTGATGCCCTGAAGAAGCTCAGTAAGTGATGGGCTCTGCTGAAAACTCTTTTTCTGGAAATAAGAAAAGCTCAGTCTTTTGTCTGAGCTGGGACAAGGAGAGGTGTGGGAGGCTGGTATTAGCCTTTATTACAGTGAGAACATGGGCCTGTGTACTTCATACCTTTATCCAGGGCCAGGGGTATCCCTTGACTCCAATGCTGGGCCTCAGAGTCTGGGGCATCCCTAGGTTGCCAGTATCTGAGCCCCTGTGGAGCTGAGATGTGGATCTGGATGTGCTTCCTGAGAGGGGCCTGACTGCATGTGTCCCTCACACCTTGGGTTTACGTGCTTACACCCTGCAGGCACCCAGAAGTTTCTTCCTGTACTGGCAAAGGAGGAGCAGCTTGGATCTTTATTAAACTCCTTTTCTATATCCTTTTTGCCAGCCCGGTTTGAGGACTTTGAGCCACTGGACACCCGTGTTCAGTACTTCTGGGAAGCACTCAACAACTTCACCAACGGTGAGAGATTTGCTCTGTCCCTGCATATCTTGGGCCATGACAGCTCCTGCATGATGGCTGGGAACTGGGAGGGTGAAACCACCCTCATTGCTGCCTGGGGAGCACACGGGAGTCATGGAGAGCAAGCAGCTGGGCTGAAGGAACTGTTTGCTAGTGCTGGGCGTACCAGGAAATGGCTGTACTCCATGTCACAGCCCTGTAGGCTACGATCCTTTGCTTTTTCTTTATAGAGGATCGTAGCCGCTTCCTCAGATTTGTCACTGGCAGAAGCCGCCTTCCAGCACGGATCTACATCTATCCAGACAAGATGGGGTGAGTTCATTCTTCAGTAGACTGCAAGGCTGACAGATCCCATACCAAATGGATGTGTGGTCTGATCTCCCCTGCCTCGCTGACCTGCTGGTTCTAACCAGTTTGTCACCTTCTCCCCAAGCTCTGCGACGACAGATGCTTTGCCAGAGTCATCCACCTGTTCAAGCACTCTCTTCTTGCCCAACTATGCCACGTAAGTTTAGGTGCTTCCCTGCATCTGGGGGACTGTGTTTGGGCTCTCTTCTAAACCTCTATGCTGACCCGTAGGGCCCCATTGCTTTACCACACTTAGTCCTTTCCCCTGTCCCACGTGGCTGCTGTGATTCTCTGTGAGCAGCTGGTGAAGCGTATCCTCCATCTCAGAAAGCATCTTGTACTCTCAGCAGACAAATGCAGCAGTGGCAACTCTCCCTTATCTCTACTTTTTTTTCCCCTCCTGCCATCCCTAGAGCCAAGGTATGTGAAGAGAAGTTGCGCTATGCTGCCTATAACTGCGTGGCCATTGACACAGATATGAGTCCATGGGAAGAGTGATGTTGCAGCCAGACCAAGCAGCATGGACAGTTGCTCAAGAAAACTGTGCAGTGGGAAGAGCTCCCTTGTCCATCCAGGATGTGTATATAATAAACAAATAGGTGTGAAGCCTGGCTCCCAGCAGTGGACATGGAGGTTTGGGTCTTCAGCAGGGTGGGAGCTGGCTTGGAGTGTAAATGTGATTGCAACAATGAAACCCTGGGCCAGTCTTCATGTATCAGGAAGTTCTGGGAGACTTTTGTAATGAGTTTCTTCTCCAGGTGTCCCTGTTGTACCTCCACAATGCTCACTTCTTCCAGGCTGCACTCTGTTCCAAACAGAAGTGGGGTAGGGATGCGAAGCTGCATCCCAGGTTACGGCACAGGACAGGGCACTGTGAGCTAATGCTGAGCCACGAGGAGGCTCAGAAATTCTCGGTGTGTGTCCTGACCACAATCCTTGTTGCCTTGTTCCTGCTCTCACCAGAGGTCAGTGGAAATGAGATCATTCCTCTAGGATTAAGGAGAAATGGGGCAAGCTGGGGGAGGGTGCTGCAGAGGTGCCTTTGGCCACCAGGTGTCACGGCAGGACTCTGGGTGCTTCAGAAGGGACTCTCCTGCTTTTACAGCGCACAAAATCCGAGTTCCTGTGACCACCCATGGTTCTTTGCATCCGTTGCACGGCAGTGACTGCTGAGGGAGCTACTCCACCACAGGAGGTGGAAACTGTCTACTTCCCTTTTGCTCCATTACATTCAGTTCTGCATCCATGGTGGCCTGGCAGCTGTTGTCCCAGGCTCTTTGAGCCTTGGTTTTTCCCTAAAGGTCAGTATTACAACTAATCTAGTTCTCATGGAGATGTGCAGGTTAGGGCCAAGCTCTTCTCCCAGACAGCAGGATTTAAGAGCAGTAGCAGGCACTGCAGCACCGGGCTCTGCTCCCCTTGGCTGTGGGAAGGGAGGTGGAGGTTTCAGGTGAATAGGGAAAGCCTTTGCCCCGGGAGAGTGAAGAAGCTGTGGATACCAAGGGTTGGAGCTCCTTGAGCAGATGGACACGCGATGTGTGAGTGAGAAATGGGCAAGGAATCCTTTACAACTTCAAGACCACTGGAAACATTCCTTGATCTTCCCAGCCCTGGGCAGGGCTAGTCATTGCCTAGCACTGTGAGCTACCAGATGTCATTCTATGTTTATACTCCCAGCTCTATCTTCAGCCTGTGTGGTCTGTTGGACCACCACTACTAAAAGCCACAGAGTCACTGGAGCTGTGCTGGAGTTGGGCTGATGCTGTGAGTTAAGATTTATCCCGTCTTAATGTTTCATGCCTTTTTCTCCTCTGTTGAAGGAGTCTGTCATCCAGAAGTCACTTCCAGTTGTAAACGAAGTCCTTCCCTTCACCAGTTTCCTTTGAAACTGCTGTATTCCCAGATCTGCTGAGCGGGGTTGTGCTAAAAGGGGTGTAGGACCAGGAGAGAGCATGTGCTGCCATCTCCTGCATCGTGGTGAGTGGAGGGAGTATAGGGTGAATGGGAAAGCTGTTTCTGGCAGCTCTTGCCTGCAGCAGGGCCTTCCATGCTCATCTGGGTGAGTGAGAAGTCCTGTCTGTTGGAAGAGGTTTTTGTAACTCCTAGAGTCATCTCAGAATTGATCTCTAGCTTTGCAGCTGATTCCAACAATCAGCATGGAAAGGAGCAGAGCCAGTGCAACACCTTCCCGTGCTGGTGGCTGAGTCACGTCCTAGGGTGTCTGTTTTAAATGGGCATGAGCAAGCTAGTGAAAGGACTTTGATCTGCTGGCTTGGCCTCAGTCAGGAGTGTTAGGGAAGGAGCCTGCAGCAGTGAGCTGGGATTTGAAATGAACCTTCTTAGATCTCAAAGCAACTGACATGTGGGGGGAATCGATCCTGCCCTTTGCAGCCTTGCCCACTTGTCTCTGAGGGAGATCAGCAGGAGGTCACATTATTTACTGAGCAGAACTAGAAGCAGCAATAAAAATTGACTTCTCTGGTGCTTTATTGCTGGGCAGGGGATAGTTGGTTCATAAGTGACTCAGGGTGGGATGGGTAAGATGGCCCTAGTCTTTGGTGAAGGGTGATCTGATATCATCTGTGGGAATGGGCAGGTTAGGAGCCAGGTATCTGCTTGGGGTGACCAGCTGTGGGGGAGCAGGAACCTCTGGCTCCCTTGCCCTTGGTGGGAGCAACTGCAGCTGATGGAGGATAACTGAGGTCATTAGGGAGGTGTACCCGAAAGAGTTCAGGTTTGTCACTGAGAGATGAAGCATTTAGACAACTCTATTCCCTCTCATCAGCCATGTACACAGCCCCAGCCTTCTGTGATGAGGGGAGAGTTCCCACGCAGGGTGATGCTGAGAGCAGAGCTTGGCTGAAGTGGTGGGATCCTTCTCTAGAAGCATTGTGGCACCTCCCATCTTTGGAGAAGCTCAAGACTTGTCTTACTGTGCTGGGCAATCTGATCTAACTTCCAGTCTCATTCTTCTGGCTTTAGGTTTAGGCCTGCCCTAACCCAAAGCACTTGATGACTGTGGAGTTACTAACTCTAGCTTTTCACACATTTCTTTACTCTTCCTTCCAGCAAGATCTTTTAGCCTCAGACCTCTTATTTCCTGCCACTGAGTGCTGCCCAGAGGCTTGCTGGAGCTCTGGGGAAAGGATCTATTTGGTGACAGGGATTACTGTTTAAAAAATACTTGTAGTAACAGGACCATGGCCCTAGCAGAAAAGGGTTCAGTCAGGGTGGTCCGTGTTTAACCCCTACAAGCATATTGAGGAAAATATTGTTTTACCATATAAACCATTGGTTTGCTGTCTATTTTGTGTTATTGCCGTATACACGTTGGAGAATGGCAGCAGCTGCTGCTGTAGTATTATACTGAGGTGGGGAGATCTGTAAATGCCCTTCCAATAGCAGGAAGAGCCCATCACAGCAGTGAGGTCTCAGGTGAGATTGTTTGGTGCATGGTCAGAGGATCTAGACAAACATGGCTGCTGAGGAAAGATGCCATGATAATTCACAGATTATGCCGTTGAGTTTACTCTGCAGAGGTGAGCTGTGAGGGGGGAGCTGGTAACCTGCCTGGATCTCCTCTGCATGGTCCTCTCTCATCTGCAGTGTTTTAAAGTCAATCACAAATTGAATATCTGCTGTGACAACCCAGCGAGTTGTGGAAAAGTTCAGCCTGGCTCAACTCTGGCCAATCTCAAGGGCCAAATGGAGGTATTATTTCAGTGCTGGGTCATGCTACTTACTTCTCTAATCTCTAAAGCCGTGAGTAGGAACTGTCTCCTAACATGTTTCACATGACAAAAGTCAAGTACCCCTGCCCTGGACTCCTGCTGCGTGTGGCCTGGGCTGAGGGAGCCCTCCTGGGCACTAGGAACCAGAGGCTGTGCATCCTCACCCCATCAACCAGTCTCAAGTCAATGGAAATTGATTTTCAAGGCAGTGCCATCCTGAGGAAGGTGCTGGTGCCCCTGTGCTGCTAAGAAGAGGAACATCTCTATGTGCCAGAGCTGCAGCTCTACAGGGTGGGTAGGGCTAAGCTAGGGAGAGGACAAATGCCATCACAGCTCCTGTAACCATTCACTCCCTCCTGCCTTCAACGTGCTGAATTGTCATAGAATAGCTTCAGGTGATTAATAACGCACATGTAGTACAGCTGCTGTTGTTATTCCACTAATACCCTGGAGTATGACAAACAATAAGTAGTTTGACAGGTTCTGTCTGTCCCTACCTCATGCTGCATCTAAAATAAAATGAACAAACTAACTGCTCCTGGCCTTCCTGC
>NW_008652862.1:13121-14359 GCF_000695815.1 Acanthisitta chloris
TATCTGGTCTGGGCTCCTGCATCCTTCTGTGGGGCTAAACAGTGGATGTGACACTTGGGGACATGGTTTAGTGATAAACATGGCAGTGCTGTGTTAACAGTTGGACTCAACGAACTTAGAGGTCCTTTCCAACTTACACAATTCTGTGATTCTGAACAGCAATGGAGACTGGTGTCATGGGAGGCAGCTGGAGGTGAATCAGAAGCTGGCCCTGTTCTATCCTTTGCACGCAAAGCAGCGTCACAGAAGTGACTCAGAGTATTAACTGACTCAACCCTTCACAGCAGCTTTGCAACCAGCATTACAGGGTGATGTGGCTGCAGACGGAGGGCACAGGACCCTCCTGCTGTGGTTACTGTAGGTAGGAGCAAGGCAGAAGTCTGCATTTCTTTTGCACCATGGTTCAGGGCACCCTGCTCCTGGTAAGGCAGATGCCCATCGCTGCGGTGAGGCAGTCACGCCCGTTCAATAGATAACCCTGTGGGGGTGACAGCTGTCAGATCTCTCTTTGCACTGTGCAGGCAGGGATGGAACTGAACTCTGACCTGCCAGGAGAGCAAGGCAGGCACCAGAGGGGTGAGGGGACCTTTGAGCTCTGCCAGCCTGGTTGTTTCCTGATCCCTAAGCACAGCTCTTTGTGCCCAACCTGAAGAAACTAAGGTAGTGTGGGGTGGAGCTGGGTTGCTCCGTGCCACCGCCTTGCTGAGGCATGCAACAGGCAGACATGGCGTGGAGTGACACACTGCCTGTGTTCTGGGGTGGTTGGGTGCTGCAGGGTGTCATGGCCTCACTCCTGCTTCCAGGATACCACTGCTAGCTGGGATAAAGCTGTTCTTGAGTAGGGAAGCCTGCCATTCTCCCCAGCTGGTGCTTAGAGCATCCTCACCTGCTGCAGGCCTGCCTGGGGCAGGAGTATCACTCCCAGCCAGCCAGGGGCCTCCCCACAGCACGGTGTCTGCTCCCCTCTTTTCCCTACCCATGCTGGAGAAGTAGCCCTGCGTCCTGACACCACAGCAACCACCTCTCTCCTTATAGCGATGCAGGCAGTGACAGAGATGCTGGAGGCCGGGAGGGAGCAGAGCCTCAAGGCGAGGGGATGCCTGTGAGCCGGGTCGGCTCCTGCCGGGCACAGAGCGACTGGAGTAGGCACAACACAGTCACGTCTTGGAAAAGGGAGCGATGGCAGAGGCCGCAGAGCTGGAGAGCGGGGGGACCGCGGCTCGGGAGGGACGAAGCAG
>NW_008652863.1:0-1125 GCF_000695815.1 Acanthisitta chloris
CGCACACATAGTGGTGGCTGTCCCACGCTGCCTCAGAGCCTCCTGCCTGCGACAGAGAGCACAGGAAGTGTAAGCGCAGCCCTGGAGCCCTGCAGCATCTCTCCAAGTCATCGGGGTTGGAGGAGACCTCTCGGCTCATCAAGTCCAACCCTCAAACTGTCACTGCTGGAACCCTCAAACCCTAAACCAGATCTTCCAGTGTCAGATCCAGACACCTCTTAAACACCTGCAGGGATGGTGACTCCACCACCTCCCTAGGCAACATCCAAGTGCCTGAACACCCTCAGAGGGAAAACATTTCTCCTAATATCCAATCTGACTCTGCCCCTGCAGCCGTGGCAGGACAGACCGTTAGTGGGTCAGTCAAACATCCCATCAAAACAAGCCCATGAAGTTTGAAGGGGACAAGCAGCGAGTGCCAGGTCTGATGGATGCTGTGCTGTTCACTGCTCAGGTCCAAGGGAATGCAAGAGCAGCAGCATTTTGCACTTTCAGATCAAGACAGAAATGAGTCACGATGGAAGTTGGGGTATGAACCCCTGGAGTGCCACAGCACAGCAACAGGAGGGGAATCATGCATCAGATTCCCCTTGGGATCCCCCGGAATTAGGAATTCCAGCAGTGCGAGGTTGACCCTCACACTGATAAAACACCAGGATGGTGCTGGGGACAGCAGAGTCCCCAAAAAGCCCCAGCACTGAATGAAACACCTGCAGCTGCACCACAAAACCTGATCCTTCTGCTCTGCCTCTGCCCGTGGCAAACACAACAGGCACGTCACACCCTGTCACGGCTGAACCCCCTCAGCAGCTGAGCAGCACCAGCCACTCACTGTGCCCCAGGCACTACAAAAGTCACTGTGCCTGCACTACTGTGAGACTCCCCCCAGCCCCACCTCACTGCCTTGCACCTCCAGTCCCTGCAGCCCCCAGCTCCAACTCACTGTCTAGCAGCCTTCCTGGATCAGCCCCCAGGCTCTAGTTGCACCTCCTCCTGGGCTGGGCTGGATCCAGGGGTCCCAGAGGACACTCGGGCAGCTCCACCAGACACACCCGAGGCCTGCAGGAATCATCCCCTGGGTAAGACAAGCCCTGTCCACCACCAGAATGGGGTTGTTTGTTTAAC
>NW_008652863.1:1165-1406 GCF_000695815.1 Acanthisitta chloris
CAGGTGACTCAAGTCCCAGGAGGTAGGTCTGTGTCACCTAGGAGAGGCCTGTGGTGGTGACAACCCTCAGACCCTCCCCAGCGTCAGGGACACACACCAGATTCAATGCCAACACCTTGCTGGAGGCACAGCCCCTGTGGGGACTCCCTGCACAGCTCCCACAGGCTGTTGTGGCCAAGCTGTTTGTCAGGCAAAGCACCTGGGCTGGCTCTGCCCCTGCACTGTTCCACCTGTGGGGCCA
>NW_008652864.1:0-219 GCF_000695815.1 Acanthisitta chloris
CAGCCACTCTTGGGAAGCGTGTCCAGCCCGGTCCCCCGCCCTGCCCAGCCCAAGCCCCTCGGGGTGCGGAGCCCCCTTCTTTCACAGTCCCGCACCAACCGATGTGAGCTCCAGCACTGCAGCCTGCGTGCGCCCAAGGGCTTGAGGCACCGGGACCGTGCAAGCAGGGGCAGGAGGCAGGCACGGGCAGAGTCCTTGCTCTGGGGGGGCGTGTCCGGT
>NW_008652864.1:628-4145 GCF_000695815.1 Acanthisitta chloris
GGCTGGGAGGTGAGGGAGTCGAGGAGCGGGCTGCCACTGCTGCCCCACAGGCAGGCTCACACTGTCCTCGCTGTGAGGGGAGGGTGTTTTGGTGCAATAATTACCCCTGCACTACGGGAAGCCCCGTTCAGTTCCTTTTTACCTACCTGTCGTTGCATGTACAGACCAAATCACCACGTGTGGTTGTGCTTTGGGAAGACATTTCACTTTTTCTTTCCAGCCCTCCCCCCCAACCTCCGCCCGCTTGTCCTTTGGGTTCCACCACCTCTGTTCCAAGTGCCACCTGCCCTCCCCGCGCCGGGAGCGTGTCGATGCAGTATTCCACGAGCAGTGTGGGGCACGCACAGCTTGCACTCGAACTGGGGATTGGTTTTATTTTGTAATTAATGTACTTGAAGGCTTTCCGAGCCCCCCGTGGAGTTGTACTGTTGCTGTACTGTGAGCTAAGTGTCCTTGTTTTCTATGTGGATCTTGACCCTGGCTTGCTCTGTCTCACTGGGCTGGATGACACTGTATGTTGCCTCTTTTCTCCTTCCCTCTTTTCCCTCCCCGCTAGCCTCCCTTTCTTCTCCCAAAGCTTTGGGTGCAAAACAGCTTCCCATTTTGTGGAATTTTTATGTAGAATAAACATTTGTAACTGTAAAGCTCTGGCTGGCACCTGTGTCAGGGGAAGGGAGGAGGTGACAGGGTCACAGCCCCAGTGCCCTCAGAGCACTAAAGCAAACAGGGTGGGCCTGGTGCCAAGCACACCCAGGAGCAATGGCCACTGGAATAACACTTCTGCCAGGAAGAAGCTCTGCTGTCATGGATCCACACTTTTACACTGCCTCACTCCCTGCCTGGAGGCAGAATAGAAGCTGGAAGGGAACTCAGTACCGTATTTTCACCTCAGTGGAAATACAGAAGCAGCACCAAGGGCAGAACACAGGAGACCAACATCACTTCTAAGTCCTTGACTGTTTAGTGAGGAAGCTGGATATCATGTCCTGGCTCACCTGGAGCTCAGCTGGCTCACTGCACTCGGAGGTAAGTGATGGCACTGCAGACACCAAGTGGCCAGAGCACTGTCTGCCACTCCACCAGGAAAACAGGGCTGGAAGCTTTGCTGTTGGGCAGCAGCTGAGTCAGTTCACACCTTCAAGAACCACAATGACCTGTCCCTGTAAGTCCCAGGCCTGGGGTGCCCAACTGTGCATCCATGGGAGGCTTACTGGAGGCACCCACACCTTCCACACCAGCAGTGTCCAGAGCAGTTCAGAAGCGAGGGCGGCGCTTCCGACCCGTGTATTTCGTGTCTGCTCGCACCTCCCTGTGGAGAAAAGCAGGAAACAGCTTAGCACCACCTACAGGTCACGCTGGGAGGGGCAGCGTGGGTTTGTGGCAGGGGGTCGGGTAAGCCAGACCAGCCTCAGCTGAACTCACTTGCCCTGTCGTCGTCTACGCTCCTTCTTCTCCAGGATCCAGTCCCGGCTTTTCTTCACGGACTTGCCCTTGGCGTTTCTGAACCGTGTCCTATGGAGGAAGCAGACAGCAGCTGGAGAGGAGCTGAAGTGTGAGGATACAGTTCTCTGCCCCAGAGGCCTGTCACCAACAACTGGGTCACAAAAGCAGTGAGTTTCCCCTCCCATTACCCCTGGATGAGGCTCAGCCACCACTGGGGCATGAGGCCAAATGGTCCAACTCCAGACATGTCAGACAAGGAGGTTGCTCCCAACCCCAGCTCCAAGACAAGGGATACTGACCCTCCATGGACTGCAGCAGGCCAGCACCCCCCTGTGCTATACCTGACACACTAGGAGCACACTGGGCTCTGGGATCTCAGGGGATTACTGGCTGCAACCACCTCCCCCTTGTCTGCTCTACTCCAAACACGGCAAAGTCCCTGCCTCCCAAAAGGTTCCCAGCTCTGCTACTGCCCTCCAAGACCAGGCACCCCTGGACTAAGTGAGCAGAGAACAGCAGTGTAAGAGGCAGGAAAACGTGGCAGCCACAAGCTCCTGGCAGCCACGACGACTTTCCTCTGGTTTTTGTTCTGTCCCTCCCACTGGCTGCAAGAGAGATCTTCCTGCACCACTGCCATGGGAAGAGACCTGGCCAGCAGGAGAAACCACCAAGGCCACAGCTAAGCAGAGCTGAGCAGGAAAAGGGAACACCAGAATTCAGGCACGACAGCCTGACTCCATGCTTGGTATCACCATCCCTCTAAACATTCCCCCTTCCACACCACTAGGCCCACTGGAGAGCAAAGTGCTGGAGAGAAAGTGCACCTGAACTGCTCAGGCACAGCTCTAGGGTAAGCACCACCAGCCTCATGGCAGAGCCCTCTGAACTAACCATTCTGTTCCCTGTGTCTGGGCCCTAGGGGAAGATAAAGCAGTGCCTACCTGGGCTGCCAAGGGCCCTCCCAGTGCCTCCCCTCTGGTCACTTTAACACAGCAGCACTGTGGTGCCCAGTCAAGCCCAGCCCTCACAGCCCCCTACTCCTTGCTTGGGGAGAACCTGCAGCTTCTCCCCTGCGATACCTTTCATTGGTGAACTTTGCCTGGTGTGGCTCTTCATCAGCACACTCAGTACCAAGGCCCTGGAAAGCAAAATGGGGCAGTTGTGCTCTCCTCTGGAGAAGACACAGCTAACAGCCATGCCATTGAAGTTAAGGGGAACACAGGGATCTGCAAAGGAAAGGACAGGAGCAGGAACAAACTGGTCTTCCAGAAATTGTGGCAAAGAAAGCAGATGTCAGGGGGAATGGATTTATACTGAAAGAGTAGGGTTAGATTGGATATTGGGAAGAAATCCTTCCCTGTGAGGGTTTGAGGCACTGGCAGAGGTTGCCCCAAGAAGCTGTGGCTGCCCCAGCCCTGAAGTGTTCCAGGCCAGGTTGGATGGGGTTTGGAGCAACCTGGGCTAGTGGAAGGTGTCCCTGCCCAGGGCAGGGGGTGGAATTGGATGAGATTTAAGGTCCCTCCAACCCAAATCATCCTGTGACTCTATGAGAGCAGAGGTTGGTGACTGACAGCAAATATACACATGAAGTCACATGTACACACACTGAGCTGCCTGGCTCCCACTCTGCCCACAGCTCTTCCACATTACCCAGCAGCTCTGCTGCCCCACAGAGCTCCTCACCTTTGGTAATGTGCCAGAGGCCCCAACAAAGAGACAAAGGAAGAACCTGAAAGAACAAGAAGGAGCATGAAGCTGGGATTCAGCATGTAAGTCTCACTCCCCAAGCAAGACTGACATGGTTTGTAACAGCCAGATCTAAGCTGTAACCTCTGTCCAGTAGTCTGCCATGGGAGAGAGAACAGCTGAGGGGGAAAAAAAAATAAAAATTCCTGCTAAACCCAGGCCCCACCCCAAACATACACACACAGACAGGACTCACTTTTTGGCTTTGGCACTGTTGGGGTAATCAACCACCATTCCCCCAGTAAAACCAGCTCTCATGGCCTGGGCTGTGATGAGCTCCAGCTGGAAAAAGCAGCAGTGCAAAGGTTAATTAGCAGTCATCCCCCAG
>NW_008652864.1:4182-6609 GCF_000695815.1 Acanthisitta chloris
TTCCCAAGATATTCCTTCTTCTGCGCTCAGCTCCTGGTACCACCAGATACCAGTTGCCTGCCTTTGCTTGGTTCTCCCTGCTCCTCAGCCTAGCCTGGGTTAACTGGTGCAGCAGACTCTTTAGGAGAGGGATATTGGGCTGGATTTTCCAGCCCTGGGGAGTTACAGTACAGTGCTATGACTGCAGCCATTTTTCAGACCCAGACACAGAGGAGACAACCTAGGACAACAGATTCAGAACATGTCCTGCTACTTTGTCTTGGGCTGAGCCTTAAAGTCAATCTGTGAAGCAACAAAAACTGCATAGAGTGTTCTCCTTGCAGGTTGCTTTTTTGGGCTCTTGAAGAGCTTTACTGCTGGTAGGTTGGACAAAGACACAGACCCAGTGTGGAGCCCCAAACAGCATATGCCCCAGGGACTGATGGCCTGTACCTGCTCCGAGTTCTCGGGGTACAGCTGCAGCACAGCTCGGGATCCTCGGGCCTACAAAGAAGTAAAGTTGGTCACACACCTATCCCAGTGCAGGTCACCCGATCCCTGCGTCAGACATGAGCTCACACCTCCCCAAAGCCTCCAGGATGAGGCTCCCAGGATCACTCCTCAGCCTGCAGAGCCAGCGAGGCACAGTAGTAATCACAGAGTCATGGGATCATTAAGGCTGGAACAGACCACCAAGATCATCAAGTCCAACCTTGATGAGTGGCACCGGGCAGCAGAGGTAGGCAGTGGGTGCTTGTGCCAGTCCTGCTTCAGGGTGGCATTTATTTAAAGCACCTGAGCTAAAATGTCTTGCTACAGGGCACCAGTGGGGATATAAGAGCAGGCAGGGGCTTGGCAGGGGACAGAGTGTGGCACCTACCAGAGCAGTGTAGAGAGTGGAGAAGAATCTGTAGAGGCGTTTTGGAGGGCTGTGTGATTTCTTGTCAGCATTACAGAGCCACTGCACTGCAGAAATACTGAGGAGGAAAACAAGACCCCCAGGACACTGAGTCATCATCACAGAGTCTGTCATCTCTGAGCTGAATTCCAGCACTAAGCATCTGTTGGGCCTCAGGGAAGTGATTTAATTTTCTCCATGTAGCTTTGCCTTGTGTTTTGCAGTTACACAAACCCCGCTGGAGACTCACTATGCCAAAACCCAACAAGGTGCAAAAGTTATTCAAGTCTCAGAGCATCACCAAGCATCCTCTTCAGGCCAGGTGCTCAAATCATGGAATGGGGGAATGGTTTGGATTGGGAGGGACCTTAAAGACCATCCAGTTCCACCCCCTGCCATGGACAGGGACACCTTCCACCAGCCCAGGTTGCTCCAAGCCCCATCCAACCTGGCCTGGAACACTCCCAGGCATGGAGCAGCCACAGCTTCCCTGGGCAACCTGTGCCAGTGCCTCAGCACCCTCACAGGGAAGAATCCCTTCACAATACCTAACCTAAATGTCCAATCTTTCAGTTTGAACCCATCACTCCTTCCTATCATTACAGTTCCTGATGTTAATTCAAGAGCTCAGCTGTAACCCTTCCCTGGCCAAAAAGGTTTTCCCAATGAGCAATGCCTTTTGGGTCAGCAATGGACAGTCCCTGCTCCTTCCCAGCACCTGAGCTATTCTCTAAGCAGAAAAATGCTTGTCCCCTTCATCCCAAAACTGACCACTGAACCCTTGATCTAGGGACTGACCTTGCTGTGCAATGCTACAGACATACTTTGTTCTCCTTGGTGCAGGTCTCAGCCCTCATGAAAATATCCCCAATTTTATTTAATTTCCTTCAACAAAAATTACTAGCTCACCAGTACAAAAGGACAAGCACCACTTGGAAAACAGCTGTCAGGAGATGCTTCTACCACCCAAAATCTTGGCAGCTTGTCCCAGAGTGATGGAGCCAAGTTGCATGGAGCAAAGAGAGAGGCTGACAAGGTCCGTCCTGCTCACCTGTGATGCACCACATGTACTGTGCTGTTCTGTGGAGCACCAGGAGAGCTCAGTTAGGTGCACAGACTCACCTGATACAGCCATCAAACATGCCAGGCCTGAAGGGAATGCCATGACCCACGTCTGCAAGGAGAAGGTCTCCTTCCACCTCCCTCTCCACGGCCACATCTGCACAGACAGAGCAGAGCTCAGACAACCAGCTCACACCTTTGGGCACTTCTGAGGCGAGGTGAGGTGGCCAGAGAACAGCGTGTGCTCACCCAGCATGGCAGGGCTGATGTCCATGCCAATCCAGTAGTGTCCCTCCTCAGAGATGTAATCCCCGCTCAGCCCTGACCCACAGCTGCAGGAAGCAAGGGCTGAGCACAGCGATCGCAGGGCTGGTCCGAGAGTGCTGCTGGGCAGACACAGCCCCACAGCAGCCCATCCCTGTAGTTCAGCCCCCCAGACACCCCACTGCCATGGGCCTGGCTGCCCCTCGCCCCCAGCACTGGGCAGA
>NW_008652865.1:0-3880 GCF_000695815.1 Acanthisitta chloris
ACTTGCTGCTGGTGCACTCAATCCCCTGATCCAACATGTCAATAAAGACATTAAAGAGAACTGGGCCCGACTCTGACCCCTGGGGACACCTCTAGTGACCAACTGGACATGGCACTGTTCACCACCACTCTCTGGGCCCGGCCATCCAGCCAGTTATTATCCATCATTGCTATTTTCTGTCTCCTTGCTCTTGCATCATTCCTTCTCTTCAGTACAAGTGGCAGCACAAGGGGCCAGAAAGCAATGCCTTAGTGATGGGCAGAGCTCTGACAGTCTCACCTGGCAGTGCCCTTAGGCAGAGCCTGGAAGGTGTCACAGCTCATAATTCCTGCCTTTTCTGTTTGCTCAGTGATATTATCTCAGCACTGTCCACTAATGAAAAATGGATTGTCCCCAGACTGTTCCCAAGTACAACTGCACAGCCCTTGTGTGATGGGTGAGCTGGACAAGTGCCACTCCAGCTTGGTTCAAGTCACTTTCTCAGACACATTGGTGTGAGTTGCATTGCAGAAGTAAAGGTTTATTAGAGCAGTGTATCCACAGAGTGTGAGCCCTCATACAAAGAACCAGGTGGCAAAGACAAGTTGAGTAAGACAAGCATTGCAGGGTGGAGGAAGGGGCACTGAGGAGGTGACCAGGCTCTCCTTCCCCTTCCTCTGCCTCAGCTGCGCTGCAGAACTGCCAGGTCAGTCTCTCGCTGTCCGTGCTCAGTGTGTCTCAGCCCGAGGATGCTCTGCTGCTCCCTAGCACACTCGTGACTGCCCTGTGTGAAGACAGAGCAAATCATTGCTTGAGGGGAAGTCTGAGCTTAAAAAAAAACACAGTGTCAGCAGCAGAGGCTCAGAGGCTCCACACCCAGCAGCACCCTGGAAGCTTCCTCAGAACTGTATGGGTTTTATTCCAACAAGGAAAAAAGTATATCATATCCCACAAAGTTTATAAACTGTATTTTATATCCAGGCAGAGGGAAGGGCAGGACTTGCTGGTTTTTAACCCCTGATTCCTCTCTGACAGAGTCACTGAGGTTCCCTCACTCCTGGGCTAAAGGAAATGGGAATCTTGTCCAGCCCAAAGTACAAAACTTTATTCTGTAAAACATGTTGCAGCCACAGGGGAAGATATACCCACTACCAACCACATCCTTACAAAGTGGTGTCTTACCTGCCATGTCCCCACACTGGGAGTGAGAGTAGGAAACAGAATATGATTGGGAAGATTTTCCACCTCCTTGGAAAGCTGCTTGGGAGGCACTGTAAAAGGAGAGTAATTCATTCACCAAAACCCACTAACAGTGGATATTCAGTCAAAAGAGATGCTGAAGTAGCTCCAGGGACAAGAAGTTACTATTGGCACATAAGTACACAAGGATTCAGTGTTATTCCCTTGCTATGATGTGGAATACTCACGCGATGTCCTGCTGTCCCTCCTGCAGCAGTGCCCGGTACTGCTGGATCTCCTGCTCCAGGCGGCTCTTGATGCCCAGCAGCATCTTGTACTCCTGGTTCTGGCTCTCCATCTCGCAGCGGATGCTGGCCAGCTCCTCCTCCACGGAATTGATCTGCCCCTGGAGCTAGAGTGGATCTGCCCCTGGAGCTGTTGCAGCAGGCAGCCGTAGCGAGTCTCAGTTTCTGCCAGGGAGTTTTCCAGAGAGCTTTTCTGGAAGGGGAAACACAGGAGATGAGAACTGGAGCTCCCTGGCTGCCCTGAGGAGGGAAGAGCCCAGAGGGATGCTGCCCACGTACAGTGCTGAGCTGTGCCTGCAGCTCAATCTCCAGGTTCTGCATCTCTCGTCGCAGCTCGGTGAGCTGGTGGCTGCTTGTCTGGATGTCCTGACTGCTGGAAGTGACCTGCTGATTGACCTCTTCCATCTGTGGAGTCAAAGCCCAGAGACACGTTCTGAGTGAGAACATCCCCTCAGGGAGATTTGCTGAGATTTTGCTCAGGTCTCCAGGGAGCCTCTCCCTTTCCTCCTGCCCTGGTACCAGGGTGTTTGGGCTGTCCCACTCTGGACATCATTACGTACCTTGACTTCATACCACTGCTCCACCTCCCTTCTGTTCTTCTCAATGATCTGCTCATATTCACTTCTCAGGTCATTCAGGATCTTGGTCAAGTCTTGGCCAGGGGCAGCATTGACCTCCACACTCACAATCACCACTGGTTTGAGACTGCAGCTGCCTCAGTTCCTGCAGGGAGACCAAAGAGAGACATAGGTCACTTCTTGTGCTGGGACTGTGGGCAATCCCATGGCATAAGGCAGAATTGACTTGCTATGTGATAGTGGAACCCTGAAGAAAAGGATTATGCCTTGGCTGTGCTATTTAGCATTGGATTGTACCTCCTCATGGTTTCTCTTCAGAGCAATAAGCTCATCCTTCAGGGACTCCAGCTCAGATTCCAGTGAAGATCTAACCAGAGTCAGGTCATCCATGAGATTTCTCAAGCCATTGATGTCAGCCTCCACGGTCTGGCGGATGACCAGCTCGTTCTCATACCTGTGTCACACAAGAGAGACAGAATGGGGAAATGAGATGCTGACAGTCAATAGCACACATCCTTCAGCGCCCCAATAGAACAGGAGGACTCAGTAACACCAGCCTGGGCAGTGCTGTCTTGTCTCCTGAGGCTATGAGTGGGATTTGAGACAGACAGTGCTCACAGGGACGTACTCACTTCATCCGGAAGTCATCGGCAGTCATCTTGCTGTTGTCGATGTCCAGCAGCAGTCTGTTATTGTCCACAGTGGCAGAAATGATCTGCAAAAGGGCAAGGTGGAGAGGAGTCTTTCTGTATTCTGCATTTCCAGAACAAGAAGAGAGAAGGCCTAAAGATTTGGTAGGGTTTTGGTGTGGGTCTTGGAATTGTTTCCTGCATTAATGCAGCAACCATATGGAACAATAACACTCCAAATGTACTGCCCAAGGACACTTGTGCTATCACAGACCATCCTCCCAAATCCCTGCTCTCTGCCTCCCTCTCTCAAGTTACAGACAAGTCCCCACAGGTCCCAGGAGTGTGTTCAACCCTTCCCCAGAGATGTGTTTCCTCATGATCTGTCTGCTCTATTTTCTTGGTACCATGTAAGCTGATTGTAAGGGAAGATCTCTGTCCTTCCACCTGGTGTCTGCAGGTGTGTGCAGAGACAAAGGGAGCTCAGATCCTGCCATCCAGGTGCTTTGGCTTTGCACTCCATCCAGATGAACTGGGTGGGAGTAGAGGGAAGGACTGAGAACCACACATGGCTGGTTTGGAGCCACCTGCAGAACGTGGGATTTTGGTTCCGTGTGCTGCAGTGTCTGTGGCTGGTGGAGCTCCCTGGTGCCTGGGGCTGTGTCCCCAGAGCACATCCTGCTCTGTGGGGATTTACTTTTACCCAAGTGACAGGAGGAGCAGCTCTGCAGGTTTCTGTCTGCAGGTGGTAGAGCCTGGTGCCCGGGAAAGGAGGAAGGAAGGAGGAGGAAGGAGAAAGGCCTTGCAGGTGAGAATAGCATGTGGGACATGAAGCCACATTAGTCAGGGTGATCCTACCTGGTTTTGCAGTTGTTCAATGGCCTGGTAGTAGGAGCTGTAGTCCTTTGAAGCAGTAGGTGCTTGTTTCCTGTACCACTCCCGGATGTGATGCTCCAGCTGAGCATTCTCCTCCTCCAGCCTTCGCACCTTGTCCAGGTAAGCAGCCAGGCGGTCGTTGAGGTTCTGCATGGTGACCTTCTCATTGCCATTCAGAAGCATGTCTCCCCCAGCACCAAAGCTCCCTGGAAAGCTCCCAGCAAAGCCCCCTCCAAGGCTGCCAGCGCTCATGCCCCCGCCGTAGCCCATGCCACACGCTGCCCCTCCATAGCTGCCGCCCCCGACCACAGAGGAGGCATATCGCCGGCAGGAC
>NW_008652866.1:0-1049 GCF_000695815.1 Acanthisitta chloris
CTTGGATTGGTTCCTCTGGAATTTTGGGGATTTGTGGCTCCAGAGCCTCAGGAATTCCCTCTGGAATTTTTGGGATTTGTGGCTCCAGATCCTTTGGAATTCCCTCTGGAATTCCTTGGATTGGTTCCTCTGGAATTTTTGGGATTTGTGGCTTCAGATCCTCAGGAATTCCCTCTGGGATTTTCTCTGGAATTCCTTGGATTTGTGGCTCCAGATCCTCTGGGATTCCCTCTAGAATTCCTTGGATTGGTGGCTCCAGTTCCTCAGGAATTTCCTCTGGAATTTCCTCTGGAATTTCCTCTGGCATTCATTCCCTCTGGAATTCCTTGGATTTGGGGCTTCAGTTCCTCTGGAATTCCCTCTGGAATTTTTGGGATTTGTGGCTCCAGATCCTCTGGGATTCCATCTGGAATTCCTTGGATTGGTTCCTCTGGAATTCCTTGGATTTGTGGCTCCAGATCCTCTGGGATTCCCTCTAGAATTCCTTGGATTGGTGGCTCCAGTTCCTCAGGAATTTCCTCAGGAATTTCCTCTGGAATTCCTGGGATTTGTGGCTCCAGTTCCTCTTGAATTCCCTCTGGAATTTTTGGGATTTGTGGCTCCAGAGCCTCTGGAATTCCCGCTGGAATTCCTGGATTTGCTGATTCCAGCAAATTCTCTCCTATCCCAGCCAAAATTCCCAGTTCTCCTGACTCCAACTGCTCTTTTCCTGCCTCATCCCCCTCTGCAATTCCTGGATTTTCTTGGAATTCTGGAGCTCCTTTGGGATTTTCCTGGAATTCTGGAGCCCCTTTGGGATTTTCCTGGAATTCTGGAGCCCCTTTGGAATTTTCTTGGAATTCTGGAGCTCCTTTCGAATTTTCCTGGTTTTCTGGAGCTCCTTTGGAATTTTCTTGGAATTTTGGAGCTCCTTTGGAATTTTCCTGGAATTTTGGATTTTCCTCACGGATCCTCTTGGATTTGATTTTCCTCACCTCTTGGATTTGGGGGGATGGAATTTCTTGGAGCCTGTTGGGAGGGGAAACTGGTCCCAGTTTGGGGTCCCTAAT
>NW_008652867.1:0-506 GCF_000695815.1 Acanthisitta chloris
ATCCCCTTGTCCCCGTGTCCCCTGCCCTTCTACCCGCATATCCCCTTGTCCTCTATCCCCTCTACCTCCATGTTCCCCTGCCCCCCTATCCCCTTGTCCCCATGGCCAGTTATCCCTCTATCCCTTCTCCCCCTATCCCTTCTCCCCATGTCTCCATATCCTCATATCCACATCCCTTATCCCTGTATCTCTTATCCCCATATTTCCTTCTCCCCTTTCACTCATATCCCCATATTCTTTATTGTCATAACTCCATATCCTCATATCCTACGTCTCCATGTTCCTTATGCCCATGTCCCCATGTCCCCTTATCCCTATATCCCCTATCCCTTGTCCCCATGTCCCCCATCCCATATTCCTTATCTCCGTATTTCTTATCCCCATATTCCCTTCTCCCCCTTCTCCCATATCCCCATATTCCTTATCCCTACATCCCCCTATTCCCATATCTCCATATCTCTTGTCCTCTTATCCCGTATCTCTATATCCTGTGTCCCCATGTTCCC
>NW_008652868.1:0-2702 GCF_000695815.1 Acanthisitta chloris
TGTGCCCTCCGACCCCCCGCGCTCCTCGCGCCGCGCCCCGAACACCTTCCCCGTACGCGCCTGGCGCGCGTTGCCGTTGTGTTGGGCAGAAAATGCCGCGGATTAGGCTGTGAGGTGTGACTTTCATTCTCTGCAGGCTTTTTTTCCTCCCTCATTTTTTTTAAGTAAACTGGCAATCTTTGTTTTTGCTGTGTTTGCTCGGGTTAGCTCGTTTCCAGTAGCGTGCCCTTGTATTAAGCACGCGTATGTGTGAGCCATCCGCTACCCCTGTATCCAGCATGCTCTGCTGGGAGTTTTTAGTGACAGAGCCATCGGGAAAGCCATGGATCATTACTTTTTCTAAGTTCCAGAAGCAGAAATAATTTGAAAGCACAGGATTAACTGGGTCACTGCCTGAAAACATCATAGCTTTCCGCTGGAGGCATGCGGTTAGATGTTTTCAGGACTTTGTCCTGAAATTGTAAGTCCTCAGAAGCCTACTTGTTTTATCTGTCCATAATGTGCTTTGCATACCGGTGGCATTGTGTGAATAATGGTCACGCCTGGCTCGCTGGCGGAGGGGAAGGCAGACAGATCTGAGGCTCGGATCCTGCGGTGGCCTGTGCCAGGACCGAGCTGATGCAGGAACACGAGCTTGGATGCAGGTTTATCTGCCTTGTCTTCCTTGCGTGTTGTTGCTTGTGCACTCCTGGCAGGCGTCACTTAAAAGGTATAATGTAAGCAAAGTGAGTAGTTTAGGGTTTTTCTGAGATAAAATGTTTCCTATTTAAAGTGAAGCCTTTGAACCCTTTAGTCTGTGTCGCCGACACGGCTCGGGTTGAAAATAGTTCTTTTCCTGAAGTACTCGAACTGTTTAGGCTGGGTTGAGCCCTTTTTCCTTAGCAATGGTTATATAAATTAAAATAAAATTAGAAATGTTATTGGTGGAAGTTATGCAGAATTCTTGGGTTCTGACAAAGGACAGGCTTAAATGTTGTTGCTTCTGTAACTAAGGTAGGCAAAGCCATGCCTCCGGTCTCACCCTCTGCAAGGCTGCTGCTCAGTCTGATTAGGACCAAGTTTAGGAGTTGTAGGGATTGTTGTCTTTATTTTAACTTACTGGGAGATTAGAAGATTAGGATATGTTTCATTTGGAGTTGTGCATATAGTTTGTTTGCATCTTATTTATTAGCAGTCCATGATACAATTCAGGGGTCTTTTATAAAACCTTCTTCCTGCAGTATCCCTCGTACCTCGATATCACTATAACTCCTTTTCTGTTTTCTGTTTGGACAAGATAGGCGTTAAACATCTTTTAGTGTTCGAGGGTGGCATGTTTTTTCTGTTGGACTTTTTTATTTAGTTTTCTTTTCTTAATGTATATTCTTTAAAAGACTAAATATGTTGCTGAAATAAATCCAGGTTGATGTGCTCAAGGCCATGTTGGATACAAAGGATTATTTGGGTCTAAAAATGGATAGTCAAAGATCCTGAAAGCAAATGGACTGTTTTGCCAAATAAGGAAACTTGGCACATTGAGCTGTGTATTTTAAGATAGCACAAGTGTGGTGTGCTACTACTTTATTGGCAATATGTTGGCAGTGTGCCTTCCTGAAAGAAGCACTGAATCCTGCTTTGTGGAACCACACAGTGGAGCATGGGCAGCGGGTTGTGTGGTTGTTCCCTTTGGTAAATTACAAAGGGTGTTCCTGAAGTAATTGAATGCTTAAGCAGCGTCAGGTGCACGTGCACGACGAGGGATGCAATTTTCAGTTCCGCAGCCACGCACTAAGCAAAATATGAGTTGCAGTTACTGTGCAATTTGTGCTGAATTCTTCCCTGTCTTCTGTCTCTACCTTGTAAGTCCCTTGAGTGGAAGCTCTCTATACTCTGGGAGCAGTAGCTGAATGACAAATAGAAGGGTCTTCTGGTTTATACATGGAATAGAGCAGAGTGTTGGGCATGGCAGCACTTCCTCTACATCACAGCCTGTTTGTAGGGAGCTGGGAGGTACCAGTGCATGTGTTGGGTTCTTCCAGTGTCTCTGTGCTGAGATGCTGGGCAGCCTGCAGCAGGGTCAGTCTGCAGCCCATCTGCCTGGGTGCTTGGGGGTTCCCTCACCTTGGGGAAGGAGCAAGTGTGGGACCTCAGCATGGTCAGGACCCCCACGCAGGTTAATCCTCTAAAGTGCTGTAATCACAAGAAGCAGGTGATGGCAAGTGGTTTCCTACACCAAGCATTTATTACTGTATTGAGCTTCTGGTGGCTTAATGGCTTGCTGCAGAGTGACTCTATGTAATAGAGTCTTGACATGTTAAATGTTAATGTTAAATAATGTTAAATAATGACTTGACATGTTAAGTACTGCCAAATGTGGCTCAGATCTGTTTCTTTTTGGTATGAAATGAACAGCTTCTAACACCATGCTCAAATAAGTTACAATGAGGAATAAAAAGACTCAGAAGAAGATGGAGATGTTGCTGCAAGATTACAAGCTCATGTCAACCATTAGAAGTGAAGCAGAACAAGGAGCAAGTTCTTTTTTTCCCTGGAAATATCCCATAGGAATAATTGAAATAAGCAGCAGTTGAATCATTTCTTGAAATACCTGTCATTCTGAACTGTCACATTTTCATTTAATCGAGAACAGGCAACAACGTCGGTTCAAGCAGTTCCCCACTGCTACATAATGATGGTGGTTGAGTACTGTGTGAGTAGGGAAA
>NW_008652868.1:2718-5641 GCF_000695815.1 Acanthisitta chloris
ACTGTGTTTGGGGGAGTTGCCGTAAGGCCCCAGGCCCCGAGCTGGAGGCCCCTGTTGCAGAGGATTGCTGTCCCTGCTGCAGGAGTGAGAGATGTGAAGTAGTGCCACATATTGCTGGAATGCTGTGCTTATTTCGGGTGCAAGTGTAAGGCTGTGGAGTTTAATGAAATACCTGATCTACTTTTTTTCTCTTAACCAATAGTATAAACTAAGATTGTTAAATATTTTTAAAACAGGATGACAAGTTAATAACTGTGTGTGGATTTGTCACATGCAGTTGTTACTCTAAACAGTTGTTTTCTCAAACATAACAAAGAGATTGATCTCTCTAATTCAGGATTAACTACCTTGTATCCAAAACCATGGAGTAATATTTAAACAGGTCTGTTGTTTCACCTGGAAGGACAAAACTAACTAAGCTGTCATTAATTACAGACCACTAAATAAAGAGTGTGCCATGTAAATCTGCTCTACTTTCTCTGGAAAAAAGCATCTGGAAGGAACATGATACAAAGCAATGAATCACTCATTAAATAACATTAATTTATTGTGTGCTGATGCCCATAGCATCTGGAGCTGTTTGACTGCTGGGGGTAAATTTGAAATTGGAAAGGTGTTTTAAGAATGAACAGTAGCTTCTGCAAATGCTTGTGTGACAGGCACTGCTTTGTGAGTGCATTAATGTTTAGGCAAAGTTCGAGGCAGTAAGGAGGACCCATCAGAAAAGTACCCACTTGTACTTACCAAGTGTCTGGTGTGTATGTTGTTTTATACTAGTGTGGCTTTCAGAAATCCAGTCATTTACTAGTTCATGTGGGTGATCTGGTTCTTCTGGATGAACAAGGATTTTAAGTAATTTGGCAGCTCTTCAGAACAATTCAGTTCAGATAGAGAAGGCCAGAAATATTTGTTTCCTGTGATGTGTTTTCATTTTCACTTGATTTTTCTGTTTCTTCTGTCATTGCAAACACAACCATCTGTTATCAGATGTTTACACTTTCGTGTTAAATTTGTGGTCCAGTCAGTGCATATGTTTTTGCCTATGAATAACATCATTCTTCTAATTCTATTGTCAGTGAGGAGATTGTTCACTCAAGTGTAATTACTCATGTGCATAAATGTGTGCAGGGCTGTGGCCTTAAATTGTGAGGTCTCTGGGTTGGGAAGCCAACCTGTTTTATTTGTCTATGAAGGGTTGCATATGCTCACGTATGTCACACTATGTGCACAGCATTAACTTGGAGCAACTGCTGGAGGAAAGGAGGCAAATGAACTTTTGTTTCTGAAGATCTGCTAATTAAGCAGCACTGGCAAAGAGCAAAATGTTAAAACTGGCTCTTGATTTGCAGGAGTGACCAATTTCCTTTCCTTTGAGCTTTCTCTGAAGAAAATGTGTGCAGGGCAGTGCAAAAGATGCCTCTGGGATGGCAGGAAATCTAACAACTGTGACAAGGTTAAAACAAGAACACAAGGTCAGCAGGAGAGTTCAAGCACTTGTATTGGGGAGGAGGCCACAGAGCACTGGAAGAATGGACTTTATTTCAGGTCCCACTGATAACCCCTGCTCTGACTCACAGTGCTGGGGAGAGAGCATTCATGTTTCTTCCCTGAGAGCTCTGCAGGCTTGCTGTCAGTGAAAGGCTTGAAGCCTACTTCTTCCTGAAGTGCCTTCTGTAAACATAGTGAAGTTGTCATGGGCTGGTCAGCGCTTGCCTTTACTGTTATGGGTGGTGAAGAGATATAAAATGAAGCAGGAGGGTTCAGAAAAGGTTGTATGTTATCTTATGCTATATGTAGAAAAGTGTTGGTATCTTCATCTCTAGTGAAATTTAGGCTAGATATAAGGAAAAGGTTTTTCCCTGTGAGTGTGGTGAGACACTGGCAGAGATTGCCCAGGGATGTGGTGGCTGCCCCAACCCTGGCAGTGTTCAAAGCCAGGCTGGGTGAGGCCTTGAGCAACCTGGTCTGGTGGGAGGTGCCCCTGCCCATGGCAGGGGGTTGGGACTAGATGATCTGTAATGTCCATTCCAACCTCTGAAATTCTATGATTCTATGATTTGGAGAATAGCTGCAGCCAAACAGTGACAGAAATTCCTGGTCAAATGATAGATCAAAGTATTAATTCGATTAGCTGCACAACCAAGAGAGCCAGGGGGCAAATAATGGCTTTGTGTTTGTTACAGAAGGAAGTGGCATAAAGGGGTTTTGGCATTCAGCAGTACTAGGTGTATTACAGATGCATTTCTCCACTTTGGACACCCATAATATGTGGATTCCATTTCAAAGAACCCTATGGAATGGAGGCTCCCAGAAGACATAGTGTGTTTTGGTACTGTCATTTACCAGTGAAACTGGACATGTAGTTTTCACCAGCAACCCAAAATCTCTGGGTTTTTTTTCACCTTGTTTTATTCAAACCCATCTCTCAGGCCAATAAATTTATTTTCATTAAGTGCAAGTATAGTAACTTTTGCTGGTAATTAAAACTACTTTGTCTAAGCTGGTGCATCTGAAGCGACAGGCTTGCAGGTAATTCTGGAGGATGCCGTGTCCTGCAGTCCCAGTAAAGACCTGAGCTTTCTGATCTTACACCATTAAAAAAGACCCCATAAAATTAGTCATTGTTCATGCATTTAGGTGATAACATTTCTTGAAATTTGCTGTGGCCATGAGCTTTATCGCTGTGAAATCTCAGAGAAGGACGTTCTGTTCCCCTGTCAGCATACTTGGGATCATCTCTTGGAGCTGCCGACACCACTCTTGGCACGGGCTGCAAAATTCCACATATTGTAACCCAGATGAATTACCCTGTACTCGCGCTTTGTTACAACATGCAGACAGAACTGAGTCACTCAGGAAGAGAGATTTACCACGGCCAGGTTTTTCCACATCCTTGTGCAAAGCGCTCCGACCTCTCCCCGCG
>NW_008652869.1:0-249 GCF_000695815.1 Acanthisitta chloris
ACCCGCCCCTCCGGCTGCCCCCGCCTTCGAGAAGACGCCCGAGAACTGCTCACCCGACCTGAGTGCAGAGGAGGATGACATGATGATGTGCTCCAACGCCAAGTGCCGGCGCACAGAGACCATGTTCAATGCCTGCCTCTATTTCAAATCGTGCCATAGCTGCTACACCTACTACTGCTCCCGGCACTGCCGACGCGAGGACTGGGACACGCACAAGGCGAGCTGCGTGTACGGGCGGGTCGGCAGCGT
>NW_008652869.1:272-525 GCF_000695815.1 Acanthisitta chloris
GCCGAGGTGCACAAGGCCTTCTCGCGCATTGCCAAAGTAGGATACCTCTCCCGCGGCCGCGGCGTCCTCTTCCTGGGCTTCCCCAATGCTGGCTCAGCTGAGAACTTCCTCCAGTTCGGGCTGGAGAGCCTGCTGATGTCCCCCACCTACCTGTCCCTGCGGGAGCTGGACAGCTACTCGGACAACCTGGGGGAGTACGCACGGGAGCTGCGGGAGACAGGCAACCAGTATGACCCTGACGAATGTTTCCTGC
>NW_008652869.1:541-1092 GCF_000695815.1 Acanthisitta chloris
GGCATCGAGTATTACCCTGCCTAATGTTTCCTACTGAATTTAACCGTGGCCGTCACACAGAAAGTGCCAGAGAGGCCATCACCCAAGATGCAGGTGCCAACGGTCAGGAAATACGCCAAGGTAGCCTTAGCCTCCTCCAGCCCCGAGAAGAAGATCCTGAAGAAGGAGCGGGACATGGAGACGCTGATCCTGACGCCACCGCCCGGCACGGCAGACATCGACAAGGAAGGGGAGGAGGGCCGGAAGGCACGGGAGATTTGCTTCATCAACATCCAGCGGGAGCTGCGCATCCGCGGCGTCTTCCTGCGGCACGAGTTCCCTGCCGTGTACGAGCAGCTCTGCGACTTCGTGGAGAGCAACAAGCGCTTGACCCCCACCACCACCTGCCCCATTGACAAGAGGACGGGCAAACAGTTCATGTGCATGATCATGGCAGCCTCCGAGCCACGCACCCTCGACTGGGTGGCCAGCCCCAACCTCCTGGATGACATCATGTGACCGCAGGGCGGGGACCCCCGGGCACCCCCTCTCTCGATAGACGCTGCCCTGTC
>NW_008652869.1:1157-1384 GCF_000695815.1 Acanthisitta chloris
CACAACCAAGCACCCCCCCTCCCTCGATAGACGCTGCCCTGTCGAGGTGGTGCGACGATATCCCTTGGTGCCACAGCCGTGGGGCTGCGCTGGGCAGACAGTGCTGGGGGTTGGGGGGGACGCAGGCTGAGGTTTGCCCTGGAGCCCAGAGCCTGGTGACACCGCGCAGAGCCCTCTCGGGTGGGCAGTGCTTGGCCAGAGCAGGGGCACCCCAGGCCCCTCCCAGC
>NW_008652870.1:0-786 GCF_000695815.1 Acanthisitta chloris
GTTTGTAGGGCATGGGGGAGTTTGGCTTTGTCGATGCTACGTGAGCAGGAGAACTGCCTGAACTGCCCTGCCTGCTTTGTGGGCTAAAAAAAGGACAATAAATACCAACTCGTTGTCTGTCTTGCTCAGAACAGCTTTTTCCTGCTTATGCCGGTGGAGACAACCTGGGCCTGGAGTGCTGCACATTCCAGCTGTGTCCCCATGTCTCCTCCTGCCTCCAGGCAAGAGGAGCAGACCCTTGGGCAGGGGACAGTGCTGTGTCCCTGGGGTAAGGAGGGTTTGGTTATGCCAGGGGTTCCCTTCATCCCCGACGGCTCTGAGCACTCTTGCTCACAGGCTCCGTCGCGATCCCCTCCCGACTGGGTAGGGGATGTTCCTGGAGCACAGGTCAGGGATGATC
Organism: Acanthisitta chloris; assembly: GCF_000695815.1. Lineage (NCBI taxonomy): Eukaryota > Metazoa > Chordata > Aves > Passeriformes > Acanthisittidae > Acanthisitta > Acanthisitta chloris. Next base: position 401 of record NW_008652870.1, read on the forward strand.
CTGGGGCATCCCCCAGGGATGCTCCTGGTCCCAGAGCAGTCCAGGCTGTGCTGGGAGCGATGTTGTGCTGCAGGGTCTGGCCAGGGACTGTGTGTGCTGCAGGTCTGGCTCAGGAGGAGCCGTCGGTCTCTCCCAGGTGAGGGTGGGAAGGGGTTAACGGTGCCTGCAGTTGCCCCACTCCCCTCCCAGGGCCCATTCAGGTCTGAGCTGGTGCCTGGATGCACCTGCCAAGGGTTAACCCGGCCCGGGCTGTTCAAACACCTTGGCTGAGGTAAGCACAGCTTGTTTGTTCAGGTAAATAAGGAAGGAATCGGATATAATGGGCAAAGAAGGCTCCGGCTGAGCCCTGACACTCTGCCACCGTCCCCCTCGCACGGCTCCGCTGG
>NW_008652871.1:0-5463 GCF_000695815.1 Acanthisitta chloris
TATTCTATTCTATTCTATTCTAAAATTTTATCCCGGAATTTGTCTCTGATTTTTTTTATTCTATTCTATTCCGTTCTATTCCATTCCATTCCATTCTATACTATTCTAAATTTTGCCCTGAATTTTTTGTGGAAATTTTCCCTGGTTTCTATTCTATTCTATTCTATTCTGTTCTATTCTATTCTAATTCTAATTCTAATTCTATTCTAATTCTATTCTCTTCTAATTCTAATTCTATTCTATTCTATTCTTTCCCCTGATTTTTTTTCTAGAATTTTTTCTCTGGTTCTTCTCTCTTTCTTACTTTTCTATTCATACTTTTTTCCCTATTCTTTTTCTATTCTAGTCTCCTCTATTCTTAATTTAGTCAATTCTCTATTCTATTTCCTATCTAGTCTATTTACTTAAACTCTATTCTACTCCTAATCTTATTTTTCCCTATTCCAGTCTGTTCTAACTCTTAATCACTTCTATTCTCTATTTTCTATGTATTCTATTTATTTATTCACACTCTGTTCTATTCTATTCTTACTTTTTTCCTTATTCTAGACTATTCTAATTCTTAATCTGTTCTATTTTCGATCTGTTCTATTTATTCACACTCTATTCTATTTTCTATTATTTCTATTCTTTTTTTTCCCTTTTTCTGTTCTAATCTACTCTAATTCTTAATCTCTTCTGTTTTCTATTCCATTCTATTCTCTGTTTATTCCATTTAGACACAGTCTATTCTCTTCCCTTCCCTTCTGTGTCTGTCCTGTTGCATTTTCTCTTTTCTGTCCCGTTGTGTTGTGTTTGCTGTCCCATTGCTGCCACAGAAGTGTTGATTCCCTGGGCAGGTGACAGTGCAAACCCAGACAACATCTGCTCCTGGTATGTCCCTGAGGAAGCTCCTCGTGCTTGGGATTTAATGACTGTGTCCTTTGTGTGGCTGTGGCCACTCCGTGGGAGCTCCTCGTGCCCAGGGAGGAGCACCAACCAGTGCCCTGGGCACAGCCTCACTGCCAGCTGTGCCAGGCCACAGACTCTGCTCTATTAAACTGGGTGGGTTTCCAGGTGTTTTGTCGTTTCTCCTCTCCACATTTTAGCCCTTTAATAAAGGACTGTGTTTTCCAGCTCTCTGAGCCCATCTTTGGTGTGTGCTAACACTTCATTGCTCTCCAAAGCAGCAGCAAGAAAAGCTGAGGAGTTGGGTTGAGCTGTGATTCCCTTCGCATAGGGAAGTTGGGGTTATTACCACTGTCTTCCCCAGCCAGGCACAGGAGCTGAAGCTCCAGGAAGCAACAGGAGCAGGGAGATCTCCACTGGCAGAGCAAAGATTCCTCTTCAGTTTTCACTGCCACTTGCCCTGGTGGTGGCAGAGAGCTGCACTCATGACCTGAGAATGGTCAATTCTTCATCAGCATCACCATCATCCTCATCATCTGCTGAGAGCTGAGCAGCTGCACTCAGGGAGCAAAATATGGTCAATTAATAGTAATCAGCAGCAGCATCAATCATAATCTGGAATGATAGATAATATATAATATACATATATACTATACTTATCACAGAATCATAGCCTCAACTGGGTTGGAAAAGACCTCCAAGATCACCGAGTCCAACCCTCCCGTGGTCACTAGCCCATGGCACTAAGTGCCACATCCAGTCTCAGCCTGAAAACCTCCAGGGATGGTGAATCCACCACCTCAGCTTTTTACCTCTGCACTAACTGTGTTAGTATTTGCTGATCTGTGTGAACCTGAGGAGTTTCACTGGGGACATGGACACTCCTGGCAGAAGAAAATCCCCAGTGGCCTCTTGTCCCATCCTCCTCTGCATCCCATGGGAACATTTGCTCTTCCAGAAAATGTCAATGAAATAGAGTTAGTTTTGTGCTCTGGGCCTGCCTGGAGAGCAAATTGACCTCCCCCATTAGGACACATTAATCTGTGTGTCAAACTCCTCATCAGCAAGGGAAATACACCAAGGAAAATGTCAACATATCATTTTTTCACTGCTTGAGAAGTGTGGGAATGGTTAAGTCTAGAGCAAGGAGTTTCATGCAGCACAAACCCCAAACCCTCAAAACAGACAAAACAAACAAAAAAGCTCCAAAAACCACCACAGAAAAATGAAACTAAACCAAAGGTCTATTACAGAGCAGATGAACCAAAGGGGCATCAAAGAGCAGATTTCACACATTTGAAACAGACATTTCTGAACCAGAAAGGTGTTTCTGCCCGAGCTGTAGGGAGAGTCTCACCCTAGTGTGGCACCAGCCACTCCTTCCCCGTGGCCCAGGACTCCTCTCGTGGAACAGAACTATCAAATCCAACTCCTTGTGCTTTTCAGCCACCAATACCCCAACACCACCAAGCCCCAGGTCCCTGAGACCTTACTGAGATGCAGCAGGAGGCTGTGGCTGCTGCTCATCTGATTCCTCCTCATCCCTGGCTGTCCTGTTTCCATGCAGAGCTGTCAGCTGGGGCAGGATGATGTGAGGAGCTTGGAGAGCACGTCCAGCCCAGGTACTGCTGGAGGGCACAGCCCGAGGGAGGACAGGGAAATCAGCAGGTTTTTTGCACATCCACTAGATTGAAGCAGACAGCAAACTGTCACCACAACACCTTGTGCATTGGAAAGGTTCTGGCACTGTCTTTCTGCTCCACTAGGTTTGGAGCTGACATTTCTATCTGTGTGGATGTCCTCAGGGCTGAGCCCACTGGGAGTGTGTGCACGAGGCACAGGATGACAGAACAGGCCTAAATGTGAAGGGATCTGTAGGAGACCTGGAGCCCAAACTCCTCAGTGTGTGCAGAACAGGTAAGGAATGTGTGCAGAACACTGGAGCTGCCACTGGAATCCACAACAGCCACTGTGGGGACACTATGTCCAAATTAACAGTTGCTCCTGGCAAAGAAAATGTCATTTTTTGCCCTTTCTAATATCAAATCCTAAATTATGCATTAGGGAAAGGCCGTTGAGTTGCTGGGATGGTTCTCAGTAATGCTTGGCAGGCCCTGGGCCCGTGGGCTGTGTTCAGGGATTTCCTCGAGCACAGCAGAGCTGAGTGCTGGCAGCTCCAGCAGGTGAGATTCCCATCCTCTGTGTCCTTACCTGGGCAGGAGGAGAAGGGACCTCTCTTTGGAGAACACTCTGCTCCGCTGGGGTGAAACCCACCCCAAACTCCAGCTCTGGGCACCAGCACAGGAGATGTGGAGCTGCTGGAGAGAGCTCAGAGGAGCCAAGGAGACACTCCAAGGGCTGGGGAAGCTGTGGAGCCATTCTGGGAGAGCTGGGGGTGTCCACCTGGAGCAGAGAAACTCTAGGGACACCTCAGAGCCCCTTCCAGTGCCTAAAGGAATAATGAGTTATCATATATGTCAGTAAATATGTTGACCTTTCCCCCCAATTTTCATGAAAAGAAACCCATAAATGTGCAACGTACCAAGAGAAGAACAAACCACTTTGTTTTCTTGTCTTAAAGCGTTGCTAATTCATGGAAAGAATGAAGTGAGTTTTGCTCCAAAGTGTGGATTTCTCAGTATTGCCAGTTAGAGGAAATGACTTGATGCAGTTGCTCCTTGAGCAGGGAGGGAGGATGTGTCTCCATCCATCCTGAGCACCAGGGCAGTAATTTGCCTTGTTTCTCTCTGCTCCTGGCTCCAAGAATCCTTGAGGAAACGCTGCCTGGAGCCTTCCCAGGGACAGCCAGGAGGGAGCCAAGAGGGAAGTGTCCCCAGGTCATTCCGTGCCTGTGCTGTCTCTGTCACACACTCTCCATCTGTCACAAGCTTTGCCTCCACACAGAGGGTGTGGAACGAGGCCAAGGACCTGACTCTGCAGGCACTGCCCAGAGAGCTTAGCCAAACCACAAACAGCTGAGCCAGGAGCAGAGGGAAGAGTCTGGAGACTGGGAAAAAACCTGAATGAACAAACAGCTAGAGGAACATCTGCTCTTGCTGATTGTGCCATGGACACACAGAGCAGATATCTGTGTGTCTGTGGGATTATTGTGTACACCTTGAGGGTTACCTGTGCATTGCCTTACCTGGACACACAGGTGATGTTCTGCTGAGCCCGTGGTGTTTGCAGCACACCTCAGCCCCACAGCTTGTGCTTGTCCTCAGCTCCACCAGTTTGGCAAAGCCTATTGGGGTGAACAGTCGATGGGTAAAAAGCTCATGTCATCCCACATCCAGCACACCCAACCAAAGGAGCCTCTCTGGTGCATCTCCCAGCTGACCTGCATCCCCTAGCCCTAAACACTGGGTGAGCTCCCTACAGAAGCAGCTTTTCCCCCATCCCCTCCCCCGAGGTGCATTCCATGCAGAGCTCTTCCCTCCTGCCAACTCCTGTGTGCAGAGGGACCTTTTGTGGCTTCTGTGTTTCCATGGTGATGGAGCAGCACAAGCTCTGGTGGCCCTGGCTGCCTTCAGCTGCTGCTTCCCTCCAGGGCTCCCTCATCAGCACTGAAAACCCAGCCCCGAATTCCTCAGGGCTCAGCAGCTGAGGACAAGATCACAGTCTGTAGGCCATAAAATATCACTGTGACAACACCTGACGTGTGGGTTAAAGGTGGAAGCAGCACAGCTCTGGCCCGTCCTGCTGCCAGGGATGGAGGAATTACTCCAAGGGAGAGGAAAGAAATGAGTAAATAAATAAATAAATAAATAAATAAAAAAAAGCTGTTTTTCCCATTTAGATCTTGTGGAGCCAGAAATATCCTATTTTCACGGGCAAAGCAGCAACTGGAAAATCCATTGGTGTCCTACATAGGTGTGAGAAAAGGAGGCCAGTGCAGACCTGAGTTTTAAAAGCTGTACCATTATTTAGGGAAGAGTTAACAAAAAAAGGCATCTATTCCTGAAAATATTCCCCTTTTCTCCTTCCATCTGGGATCTGCTGCTTCCAGTTTGGCTTCCACATGGACAGGAGAGGCTCCAGTGGGAGCTCTGCCCTCAGCAGAAGAGGTTTCTGCAATGCCTGTGGAGTCAGGAGATATTAAAGTGGAAATGATATCAAATCCTTATGCACCTGTAACACCTCCTGGAGCTGAAGTTGTTCCTAACAGCTAAACTCCTGGAGTAAAAAGCCAAATGCTGCTCCTGCTATCCTCTCAGAGTCCCAGCACAGTGGGGCTCATCCTCCTCCCCTGAGGCCTTAGCACCTCAGATGCCTGTTCAGCTCCTCTTCGCTGCTCCGAGAAGCCTCACGTGGCACTGGGAGCATCAGCCCATGGTCTGAGCAGGATTGCAGCAGCTCAGTGTGCTGCACTCACTGCTGGGAGGAAGGAGAAATCATTATGGGAAAGGGAATTGGATGATGACTCAGTCCCTGATGGAATAACATGTTGCTGACCACACCAGGTGTGTGGGGCAGTCCCAGCTGGAGGGAAGGGATGGGACACCCAGAGGGACCTGGACAGGCTGCAGAGGCCAATGCAAACCTCGGGGAGTTCAACAAAGTGAAGTGCAAGGT
>NW_008652872.1:0-1887 GCF_000695815.1 Acanthisitta chloris
GCACCGCGGCCCCTGGGGCTGCCGAGTCCCACGGTGTCCCTGCGTCCGTCCCACCGACCGCTCCCCGTGCCAGGACGCTCTGCTGAGCTCAGGACACACCTGCCTGTCAACGCGACTCTCAGATCGTCCTTTCGAGGAAAGCTGTACACACTTTCTCAAGAGTTTGCTTTATTCACTGTAACTGTGGAAATGTGGTAATTATTGGCACACACACGCACACTGAACCCCTCACGTCGTAACGTATTGCTTCGACGCTACAATAAAAAAGTAATTCAAATGTGGTTTCCAAGAAAAAGGCCTCTCCTCCTGGAATTTCAATTACACAGAAGCTATAAAACAACCTTTGGTACCCATTTCCAAGCAAGATGCAGTCAATTATCTATACTAAATTTATGCAGAGAACGTAATATTTACATCAGATAACTTTTGGAGAAAGACAACCACCAAGGGCACTGCTTCCCTCTTCATTCCAGCATCCCTCCCGCTGCCTGGCAAGGCATTAAGTTTTGGGAATCTCTTATCTGGACCAAACCAGCCCCTCACTTGAAGCCAAGAAACAAACTCCCTGCACAAAACTCTGTCTTTCTAAGGCAGAGCAGCCTCAATGTCAGAGAAGCAGCACATGCAACACTGACATGGAGCACATGGCTCTGATCTGCCTGGATGTTTTTCCAGAAAACACCTCTCATCTTTCCAAGTCACTCCTGCTGCACGTGTGTGGCAGGCAGGAACTCACAACTAGGCTCTTGCCATTATTTCCAACACTTATCAATTCCAGTTCCTGTGAACCAAACCAGTAACTGTTTCCGCTGATCCCTCACTGGTGCGCCAGGCTGGCTCCTCTCGCCACAACTCACACTGCCAGGTGACCTCGCTGTGAAGGAAAGCAGTTTGGGAAGCCAATGACTTCACAATAACCCGGCGGCACGGAGGGACTCACAGTGACTCAGCAGCTAATTATGTCCAAACACATTACCACGAGCTGTGCGATCAGGAAAGCACCAGAGCTCAGGAATCCCACAGAGGAGGCGTAACAGGGTCTGCCCATGGGTCACACCAACGCTGTGGGGCTCCTCTCGACTCCTCAGGTAACACCAAGACAGTTCCAGGTAACTCCAGAAGCATTTCACCCCGGGACCGCGGCCACCCCGTGTCGGGAGCCCCGCAGTACTCCCCAGCGCCCAGCTCGCCCCAGGGCAGTCTGCCAGCTGCGGGGCACGGGCACCAGGCCCAAAGCAACGAGCACTGAGACTGGGACTGTCTTTCCCCACTACTGCAGCAGGTTCTGCCCCTCGCCCGCTCGCCCTGGGACACTCTCTCCCCCCCCAGTGACCACTGCTCTTGCACCGAACAAACTGGTTTCCCTTCTTTCCTCAGCCACTAGCCCTGCAGAAAACCTTTGCTTTCATTGGCAGTATTTTTTCCTTCATATCTGGTTTTTCTCTTTCATCTAAATCCCGTGATTCTTCTCTTCCAAGTGAAACAGCTGCCCTTGGAAGCAGCAAACCTGAGACCAAGACAACAGGATTTCAATCACTTACAAAACATAATCTCTGTGGCTCCCATTCATTTGCCAAGTGAACCAATTCTTTTGTGTGTGTACATGCCAGGCCCTGGCAGAGAGACTGAGATTGACTTTGCAAATTGACTTTGTTGTAACATTTTCCTTGTAAAATGCAGTACAAAGTACAACTCGTGTTACACCGGTGAGTATTTCGCTCAGTGCTGGGCAAGCCGCAGACCTGGATACGTGATGCAGCACTACCTACCACTACTGCTGCCATTCCTGCAGACAAACAGGCAAACACCGACCGAATTCAGCACCTGCTGACTGACTGCCCCACGTTTCAAGAGGGGTTTCTACAACTGGTAACTCCAACTTTTTAT
>NW_008652872.1:1924-2918 GCF_000695815.1 Acanthisitta chloris
ACACCTCAGGGTAACAGCATATGGGTAACAAGGCCAAGCCACCACGGATGACACCGGTGAGGAAAAGCACACCAGGTTCATCTGCTGGAGGAAGCAATATCCCACCTTATTTTCCCACGTTCCCAGAGCAATCTACGATACCTGATCATTTTAATTTGTGTTAAGTCTAAGACAGACAAAGGATCAGGAGCCACTCTACAGCCACAGTCCAGGGGTCTGTCTGAGCACAGACCTGCTAAACTACCACCATCTATACGACCCATTCTCAGCAGAGCAACCTGGAGGTGTCTGACAGCAAAGAAACCAATTCCACTGGACCAATTCCACTCCAAACTAATCTCTAGAAAGTTTCAAAAATCAGCAGTACTCTGACAAGTTACTAAGGCAAAGTCAGGGAGTTAAATACCATCACCATTTTATATTTTGTGTATCATATGCTAAAACTATTTATGAAGTAGTCTTTTTCAGAACATTTTATACTCTGTGATCATATGGGCAGCAGGCAATTAGCCAAAATTCAATATTCGTATTGCTCTTGAGACCCCAGAGCTGACACAGACCAACGAGGCCGTCCCAGCTCTGTGAGTGCTGGGCTGGCACAGGGCTCAGCAGCTGCCTCTGGCCTCAGGAGCCCCAAACACCCCAAATTAACCTGAGCATTCAACAAACACGCTGGACTGTCCCCAGGGAACCGGACTGAGTGCTGCTGCTCTTCCAGGGATGGGATACTGAGACCCCGACTGACGCTCCTTCCACGCTCCGACTGCAGGGGTGGCACAAACTGGTCCCATACGCTTGTTCAACTCCACAAATTTGTTAACACATTCAGCTGCCTTGGTGAATAAGGGCTGGATCAGGACACGCAGAGCAGGGTGACAACACACCCTGCCACCCCAGGCAGCCTCGAAACAAGGAGGTGTTCTAAGTCTTCTGACGTAGGGCCCGATTCTCAGAGCAACAAACGCAGCCGCCGTGCTGCCAGGCTCCCGCCAGC
>NW_008652872.1:3039-6616 GCF_000695815.1 Acanthisitta chloris
CCGGGGCTGAGCGGAGCTGGGGGAGCACCCACCGATCGATCGCTCTGCCCTTCCTCCCTGCCAGCGCCTCCCAGAGCCACAGCCAGCCCAAAGGCTCCAGACTCGCTCCCTGATCAGTCTGGGCCCCTCGTGTCCCTCAGGCAATTCTCCAAACCTTCAAGATCTTCTCTTGTGCTTTGGAGAAAAGACAGCAAATAACTTGCTGTCAAGTGGAGAATGTCAGTGTCGCATGAGCAAAGCAAGAATGCCAGAGCAGAGATGTCAGCGAACACGCGACTCAGGCCCCAGGGTAGCAGAGGCTAAGAATTTCTTCCTATGCTAAATAATGCTCAAATACAGAGTTTCATAATTGCACTTATTTGCATACCCTCCCAAGCAATACCTGAGACCTGCAAACATGAATGCTGGCTGACTCCAGAGAGCAGAGCAGCTCTGCCATGCCCCTCAGACAAGCACAAGAACACGGAGCAATTACTACTGGCTTTTTCTACCACGGAAATTCTGGGCTCTCCCAACAGAGACTGTAAATGGAGAATCCTGTCGGAACCAAAGCCCGAGGTAGCATTTCACATTTCCAATGTTTAACTTTTTCTTCTGTCTCGCACCGTGTCATTAAGTGTTTACAAGGATGATTAATGACTGCGGCTGCCAACTCTGTTAATGAACGGCATCTCTGCTCAGAGCCGCAATCCGGTGCCTGGTGAGCGCTGAGACAAGGTTACCCCGACACCCTTGAGCCGCAGCACCCCGGAAGCTGCCGGTCCCCAGACAGCCTGGGCAGACAATGTGCCCTGCGGCCCCAGGCGGGCAGGGGAGCTCAGCTCTGCTCCCCACCCGGCACACTGGAGCTCAGCTCTGCTCCCCACCTGGTACACTGGAGCTCAGCCCTGCTCCCCACCTGGCACACTGGAGCTCAGCTCTGCTCCCCACCTGGCACACTGGAGCTCAGCTCTGCTCCCCACCCACCCAGCACACCCGAGCTCAGCCCTGCTCCCCACCCAGCCCCAGGCATGCTGTAGGATGCCAAGCAGGAACCCTCTGCTCCATCCACTCACTGAAACCAAACTGGATCTGCGTTACACAAACCCCAAAATGGTTCACAATGAATGACAACTAAACCCCGAGAGCGAGGAACTCCCTCACACGCACAGAGTGCTGCAGAACTTTCTGGCAATGAACTGATTTGTCCTAACGTGAGAAATCATATGAAAACTCCCCTCCATCCTCCCCCAGAGCCAGAGAAATAAGCACACGTGCACCTTCACAGGCATCTTGAAAATGTAAATCTGTAATTAAATTGCTTGGCTAAACTTATCATTCTCTATCTCTGGTAAAAAAAAATTGAATTAGAAGGAACACTTCCTTCAGTAGGAAATATAAAACCGCTATAAACTTGATTTAAGACAAGATGACATCTCGGTATGGAAATATATTTCCATCAAACGTATCAGTTCCAACTGCACGATCTGACGGAAAGCAAACAACCCAGTAACGTGTTCAAAGTGGTTTTGAGCCATTTCTCTTGCTGCTCATTGTGCGATTTTACTCCATCTGAAGTCAACCACAACCCGCTCAGCTCTCAAGGGGATCCTGCTTCTCCACCCCAACTGCCCAGAGCATCATCTGACCATTATCCTCAAGCTGCAGGTGAAGGCTCTTGGAAAGTGTTATTTGCAGTGTTCCCACGGTGATGCCTTGGCAGAGGAGTGACAAACCCTGGCTGTTCCCTGACCTCCACACCACAACACCTCGGTCACACCGTCAAGGGTTGAGGGAGCCCCGGCCCAGCAACCCCACAGGTCCGGCCCAGTGCCCCAGGACTGCCCGAACACACGGCACTGGAGGGAGGACAGCACTGCCACACACCCGGTCAGGCTGTAAGCGACCTGTGCACTCCATTTCTTTCCCATGTCTCACTAAACCTCCCTGTCCACGAGACAGCTCGCACACAGGACGAGGGATTCTGAAATCAGTACAAAGATTCTGGAAGCACCACCCTATAAAATGTACCTTTTCTCCTCTCCTTCACAACTCGTGCCTTCACCAGCACAGGCAGAACACCTGTGTACTCGGATGAAAAAATATATCCCCTTAGGAATGCCTTGGGAATGTAGTCCAACATTATTATTCAATTATACCCTAAGAAATCCAAGTTTTATAACAGTGAACAGAATTAAATTCTCAGACTGGGGGTGGGGAGGGCAATAAAATCTGGAAGCTCAGCTCCCTCCCCCATAATTAACACAAATTTCCAAGACTTCATCTAGGCGTAAGATTCTGCCTTTTTCGTACTTCCCACTCTGCGCTAATGAGGCCAAAAATCTCTGGCCACAAGAAAAGCTCTTCCATTTCAATGCAACGGGGAAACGGCACCAACCGCAGCCCACAGGCTGGAAGAGTCAGCACCAGCCACGTCCCACGGACAGACCCAGCTCACGTCCCACAGCCACCGACCTGGGAGGGGACACAAACGAAGAGTGACAAACCTGACATTCAGAAATACAGGGGGCTGGGGCCGGGTTTTAATGTCCCAGCTGACCACCTGTGACTGCTCACAAACCATCGGTCCAGAACTACAGCACGAGACAAACCCACCCCAGCGCTACCCTGGTGAGCACTGCGGAGCCGCTCGCTCCCCCTCCCCGCACTGACAGCCAAGCTCCCAAATTCTCTCAGTCTAACACACCGCACCAAGCACCTGCTCTTTCTGCTTGCATCCTGTCCTGCTCATGAAGAATACCAGTTTCCAGCTGTATGACCAACTTTGGCACATCCTGCAGCTGGGAGGCTCCACACCAACCCTGCCCGAGCAGCACGCACGTACGAGCACAAGGCTCTGCACTGGGGACAACAGCAATACTACAGAAAAGTGGCTAAAACCCCAGCAACCATTTCCAGTAACAACAAAGAGCATTACTCTGTCACAAACCTGTGCAGTTTGCTTTCCCAGCTGCCTTTGTCCCAACATCACCTGTCAGAGCCACTGGAATCGCCACTGTTCCATGGCCCATCCCTGTTAGTACAAACACTATCACAGAATAAACTGCAACACACATCTTCTACAATTTACGCTTCAATGCAAATGACCCAAGACAAAAGCATCTACACCAAAAAGCCAAGGCCAGGAACTCCCCCAAAGACCCAACTCATTCTGTCGCAATACTTGGTACATGAAAAACAGATACCTGTTACTTCCAGACACCAGAAGGAAGGGGGTTAAGGACTCCAATTTCAAAAAATACACACAGGAACTGCTCTGTGATTGATTCTACGCTCGGCAAACACACACACACACGAGTGATCTGCGTTTGAACCTGTGCTCAGCTGCCACTTGCAGGCATTCGACTCGTGAGCACAGGGTCTGTTAACACGCTTAGGTGCTACAAAGGAGGGATCAGAGAGACAGGACCCATCAGCTCCCAATAAACACTAGCTGCAGTTTTACAGCCATTTCTCCAAGTGGACTGCCTCTATTATTAAGTGATTCCCCCAATTATGGCAAAGGCACAGTCAGGCAGGGCTACTGAGAACTAAAACTACACTGAGGGTGTTGCCATGGGACACTCAGCCTTACTGC
>NW_008652872.1:6642-14204 GCF_000695815.1 Acanthisitta chloris
GGATTGGTCTTTAACTTCGCCTTGGCCCACAGACACCAGAGTTTTAAATACTTCTGTTTCATTTAAATGACAATTAATGCTGCATTAACAGGAGGCCTGTGAACCAGCATGCTCAGGGCAACTGAGCATAAAATGCCAGTATAGAACGCCCAGCTCCGCATGCCCCTTGCTCTTAGCAAGGTTAGCTGGTTATTTCCCAGGACCCTGTTCGGCAGGAAAGAAAACACACCACATTTTTGTTTGAAAGTCTTCATACAGAAGGAGGTAACACATTGTTCAGCAAGGTGCAAACACACCTATCTAATTTTAAACCATTTTGAAACAGGTCATTAAGATGATACAAGATCTGACTCTGAGACAAGTCGCACACACACACGAGCAGCAGTTCCTACTGTACGAGCAGTCAGCTTCCACATTTGCTTTCCAGTCTAGCCTGAAGCTCACTGAGCATGTACTAGGACTTCATGATGTACAGAACGAGTTCCAGAGCCAGGGAATTCACATCCTGTAACTCACATGGCATGCTCTAACAAAACACTCCATAGGCATCAAGTCAGCTAGTACATTTAAGAACAAGTAAGTGATTTAACTACCTCGTTAGTGTTCCAGCGGTGCCTCTCTTTCGGTAAACTTGAACATTTTGGTAGACATTCAAGCAGCTTCTTCGGTAAAAAGATTTTTACATGACTGCCATTGCTGTTCCCATGATCATCTAGAAAGGAGAGGAGACACGTGATGTACACATGGGAGAAGGGGTAGTTTCCACCAGGAGCCCCGAGCGACGGCAAGACCTGGAAACCCACCAGTTCCCCTGACCAAGAGCAGCAACTTCCCACGGCAATAAGACAAATAAAAGTTTTCTGGTGAAATTGCAACTTTATTTTCGAAATACAAACACAGCTCAAATCTTTGTGGTTGCAAAGTCTGAGAAGAGCCCTGACGGATCTGGACACGCGGAGTCTCCATGTGCTCACCTGTGCCTATTTTGGCTCATTATTTCCCTCAGTGACAAATTTTACAAGCAACAGCGACAAAACGCTGCAGAAGCTGTGACCACGGCAGCACGACCTGCTAGGGAAGTCATAAATGAAGTTCACACTTGACAGGATTTGCAAGTAAATAAGCACAGAGCCCCAGCACCTGCTGTAGTTTTGTCAAGCTGCAGCAGAAATGCAACTCAAGGTCCGTTAGTTCATTCAAAACTAAAACGCACTGCACCTGATTAGACCCAGGTTACTTCCCTTGCCATGCACAGCTCAAAGTGAAAGCAGTTCCTCCTCAACATGAGAGTAAGGAAGAGGGATGGAAATCTTCCTACCTCACCATACCTGGGGGGTCTCAAAAGCAGAAATACTGAAGGATACAAAATTATGCGTTCTTGTTGCCAAATATGTAGAAGGTGCATCAACTCCCCCTAAAAACACGAGCCCCAAAAAGCCCTGCAACCCCACACCAGCCTGCAGCGGTCGCAAGCAGCGGCGCCTCGGCGGTCTCTCCATCACCACCGAAAGAATCAGAGCGTCCACAAACGGAGTGTCGATCGACCAAATCAGTCCTGCAGGAAAGGACCTGGAGCAGCAGGGTAAGAGGGACCAGCCACAGTGCAGAGCTTTGCCCGTTCTCCCTCAAGCCCACCACCTCTGCCCTCCTGCACCACCCTCGCCTCCCGTGACAGGTACTGGGCAGCACCACACAGGCAGCACGCTTAGGCACTGGCGTTCTACCCTACAAAATTAATTTATAGTCATTTCCCATTTGGAAGTGTACGGAAAAAGGATATTAACTTCTTCCTTTTACACATCTAATCATTTTATGTCATTAAACAGATGCCAGCACCATGATAAAACTCCTCTGCAATTCCGTACGACACGGACATTCCATGCGACCCGCAGCGAACCCGGCGGAGCCTGGCCCACGATCGCGCCTGGAAATGATTTAGGAATCACGGAGACCTCACACCAGCAGCCAGACATCCCTGGTATTCTTAAAGCTTGATTAGACTCTTGGATGTGTCAAGTTCAACAATATACATGCTGTTAAATCAACTGCTCGTGCAAGCCCAGCAGATGAGTTTACAAGATAAGCAGCGATGTGTATGATAAACGTGAGCTGCTCTGTAATTTACGAGTCCAGTGAGCTCCCTGAGCTATTGGGAACTTTCCCGAGCGACTGGGCTGGGCTAAATCCACAGGGCTGGGCACGGAGCAGTCGGGCAGGATCGGTCTCTGCTGCACCGACCACGTCCGGCTGCACAGGGTGAGGGTGTCCCCTGTTCCCGCTCTGTATGACATTCTGGGGCTTCCAGCTGGACACGGCTGTTACCCTGCTGGGCTTCTTGGCCACCTCCTTTCCAGACAACACTCTGCACGGTGACTGCCAGCACAGCTCCTGCCCTGGCTGCTCAGAGCCTTGCAGACATGCACGTGGTGACACCCGGGGCTGTCCACAGAGACACAGGTTGCCCCCACCGTGCCAGCAGCCCTGCCATTCCCACTGCGTTCCCGGACACGACGCAGCCGGTACCCACTCCCCACTCCCCGTTTCATTTACACGCCTTCCACAGCTCGTTGAGAACACTGCATCGCTCCGCGTTCAATTCATTAAGGCGCAAAGTATTTTACAGCACACATTATTGCTTTTATCAGCCAAACTACATCCCAGTTACATCTCATCAGCTTATTTTCCATGGGCACATTTTAATTGACATTAATTGTATTACTTCCCCTCACCTCCGTATCAGTCAAGTCCTCCATCATTCATTCCATTATTTTGCAGGGCTGGCAGACCTCTAATTATTCAGCTCTTTTTATTAACTTTCTTCCACTGTCATCAATTATCAGTATTATTAATCCAGAAAGTGCCTATGGATAATAGATCCCTTTAAAATGTTTTGGTATAAGTTGTCGGAACTTGCTGACGCTAAACCTTCCAACTCCTGTTTTCAGCATCTCCCACCTTGTGTCATTACAGCAATGGAAGGTCATTCTCATCATCCTGTAATGCAACTACATCTCACAGATGCTTCCCTCTTCTGCACTTAGCAATGACACTTCTTCATTCCAAAAAACTCCCAGTGTGGAAAACAGCAACTGCCTCAATCCAACAGGCTTTTCATTACAGACTCCTCGAGCCGCGTGGTCAGAACACACAACAATCATGTTACGGGACAAGAATCCTAAATCCAGTGACCTCTAAACCAGGTTTGACCTTGGAAAAGGACAAAGTCAGGCAGTCAGCTCTGAGGGTATGGAGCCCATTGCCCCAAATGATGCACACGCAGTTGCTTTCAAACACGCCTCTGTGCCCACTAGAATCACCCACGGAGCATTCCCACGTGGGCGACGCCTGTGGGACGCCAGGCACAGAACAGGATTGCCCTCCCAGTGGCACAGCAGGTACCGGTGGCCCTCAGACTCCCTGGACCTCCCCATGGCTCAGGCTCCTTCATCAAGCGCTCGCTGTCTGACCCCCAGCCACAGCTGTCCCCCAGAGCTCCCACTCCCTGCAGGAACCACCTCTTCCTCACAAACACCACCGCAAGCCTACCGCCGAGACGCGGGCGTCTCTGGGGAGGGGTGGCAAAAACCCCCATGCTGTCACTTGGCCTGAATCAGATCTGCAATTCCTGCTCCGGAAGAGGCACCATCACAACGGGGGCCCCGGCGAAGGCAGAGGAATCCCCACGCGCCTGGCGGCGCAGCCAGCACACCCACAGGCAAACTCTTCCATTTCTCTCGAACTAAAATGTCCTCGGGAGCCAAAAACAGGAGCTGCAACCTCACAGTGCTAATTTGGTTTTGCTGCGCAAATCCAGATTTGTACTTGAACCGTCTTCCTTGGATTCCCTTTGCCACGGGTGCGACTCCTGATGCCAGGGCCTGCAGCCCCGTCCAGAGTCAATCCCAAGTGCCTCAGCAGCCAGACTGCACTGGCACGAGGAAGCTCTGTCCACACAGAGGTTTAGTGCAGAGCTGGCCACGGCTCAAAAATGGTTCCCAAGGCAGGCACAGCCACAGCCGAGAACTCCAACAAGGAACCACAGACTACAGTGTGTCCTGCTATAATTCAGGGGGAAAATCCAAAATTCAAACTCCATTAGCAATCTTCGAGATTACTTATTAGCAAACCAGAAACTCGTGTAGAATTAAGAAAGTACAGGTATTATAAAGTTCATGGAAAGTTCTATATTAATTACACCACATAAACCCTTCGTCATTTTATGGGTTTCTTCACGCTCCTTGCACTTTATCCTCCCAAGGGATGCACCACGGGCCATAAAACTTTAAAGTGCACAACAGCAAATCACACAGAGTCTGTGCTCTACCCCCGCTCTCCAAACAATCCCCCCCCCCTTTTTTTCTTTAACTGATTCCTAAATCTTGGGTGATCCAGGAGCTGAATTCAGACCCGCAGCCCCTTTAACTACCACAGTTTGTCAATATAACGTGCAATTGGAGAATACAGAAATGGCCAAATGGGCGTTGATCAACTGCTGATCTACAGACAGGTCTACACTGGGAATAAATATCACAAGTAAGCTATAAACTCACAAACACAAGTTTTATAAACCCATTATTATGGAGTAATAAGTTAGGGTGGCCATCTTCTTAACTACCTCCAGGATAGGGAAGAGGTGTTTCAACATTACAAACGGGTTCTTTTGGACAAAACAAACACTGAGATCCCAATGCCATCGCCAGCTGGAGCTGCCCAGCTGACCGACCACTGCGTCCACACAGCGCGCGGGCGGCACCACACGCCCCAACACGGCCACTCCCTGACCTCTGGACACAGACAAAACCAGCGAGTCCACCTGGAAGAACTGCATGCAAAGGATTACCCTGGATCCAAACATCTGCGGAATTGCCATGTGATTTCTCATGGTTCAACTCTGTCCCTGGCACTTTCCATCAGCAAACAAGCAGCAACAGAAGCAAATCCAACAAATTTTGGTCTGTTTGACATAAATATCTGGACAACTGCAGTTTGTTGGCAACAAAAGGAAGTTTCTAAATATCAATCGAGGGTGGCTAAGAGAAGATAACCAAGTCCAGCTCTGCAGTGCTGCTGTCTCAGCAGGGCCCCACTGGATGCCAGCACTCGGTCAGACACCGGCCGAGCAAAGACATTCCAGGTCCTCCAGCACAGGATGCAGCCTGGGGCTGAGGGGAGGATGCGAGGAAAGAGCCAATAGTTCAGGCAAAGGTAAAATACGCACAACAGGAGCAAGAAGCTGACACACAAACCAGTGTATGTAGAGAGCCATGACTGCTCCCTGTGGAGAATACACGAGGAATAAGGAAACACCAAACAGGATGAGGAGGGAATCACAGGAATGGTGGCAGTGTCAAGAACGAGCAACAAAACAATCTCCCTCCAGGAAGTTACTGAATCTAGCCTTAGTGTCTTGGAATATTTGTGACAAATACTTTGTTACTATGAGAAGCTCTACAAACAGTTTAAACCCGTAACAAACACAAATAGAGCTAAAACTGCTGCTGTGCATCAGCAGCCCGGTTCTCCCCACCAGCAATGTGCTGCTCCCAAGTTCCTCTGTCCTTTGCACGGAGCAGAAAGTTCTTGGCATTGTATAACTGAATTCAGTTGGAACACCAGTTGGGTAAAACAGCAACTGCGTTTTGGCCAAGAGTTGATAGTCCAATTCTCCCTAGCACAAGCCATGTGCTGGCTGAGGGCTGTGACAGCCAGCTGTTCCTTTCTCTAAACCAGCTCCTCTTTCCCAAAAAAAAAGCACCCTGCTAACAGAGGAGAATCTGGTTACGCTCAGGAGGTGCATACAAGTACCTATGCTAACAGCAACCCTAGGGAGTGCTCAAACAGTGCAGTCACCTCAGTGCTCCCCTGCTGCTCCTCGTGTTCACGCCTGATTCTCACCATGCTGCTCAGTCTGACAAGTGCACCAGAACCATGAGACTATGGCTCACCACCAACAACTCCTTTGGTTGAGACCTGTCATCAATTCCTTCATCCCTTGTTTTCACTAAAACCACATCATCAAATTCAAGAGCAATGAACCCAAGGAGTGGAGGATGCTGTCAGTGAGGCCTAGCAAAAAGAGACCACGTTATTCAGTTTCCAATACTACAGACGTTCTCAACACTACAAAACATTTCCCAGAAGTCCCAAAGTATTGGCTAAGGTCAGGGAAGTTGTTTGCTCAGAGCCTACCAGCCACAGATATTTTCACTTTTACACCATGAACTGTTTGAGCCTACCTGGAGAGCTGGCAGGAAGAACGCAGCCCCCAAAGCACAGAGTGCGGCGCAAGCAGAGGGACAGCGAGCGCTCCATCCCCGTGGGAACGGAGCACGCCTGGCACCACCCTGGCCCAGGGCTAAGACAGGCTCTGCACACACAGCCCACCTGCCCTTCCAAACCCACAGGGACGAGACCAGCACAGCGCTGCCGGGTGCTCCGGAAGGTGAAAACAGGACACGAAGTGAGGGCAGAAAACTGCAAAGTGAAAACTCAGCAAGGTGTGGAAGAGCAAGCCAGGGAACACCGAAGCTGCAGGAAGCTGCTGGAAGCACTGCATTTCAATTAACCAGCCCTGTATTTCACAAGCACTCCGCCAGCCTCTTTCACTCTCTGGAAAGGTTTGGGTTTGTTGGTTGTTTTTTCTCCCCTGCAGATACATGTGGCTTACTGAGCAGAGACAGAGGGACGCTAAAAAACCAAGGTCACATTACAGCTCCCTCTTTGCAAAGGCTGTCTGGACAGAGGGAGGATAACTACTGCCCCTTCCTCCGACAACATACACCTTTGCGGCCGGTCTTCACAAAAACCATTTCAGACCACTAATAATGTAAAGTTAGCACTAAGTCTCCAAATTCTAAATTTAAAAGCCTCCATTTTAACCTTATTTGTACATCGTTTCGCTGTATCGGTTTCTGTACCAGAAACCTAAGTTGCGACATCTCCAGGAAGGTTTCCTGTAGATGTAGCTTTAAAACTGACACAAACCGAAACACCTTTGAGCCAAAGCGTTTGCGAAAGTCTTTAACAAGAAGAGATGCAGAATCGAATTAAAACAGTGAGAACTTTACACCAATGCCTTACATTGGGAGTAACATGGTTATAATCCCAAGAGTGCCCAAAAACCGGCCTCACACACAGCTCCTGCTGGCTGGAGAAAGCGAATCCTGCCCGCTCCTGAGCCTGCCCTGTCGACCAACAGCCCACGGAGATCCTGCCAGGCTGGGCAGCAGCACGGAGCGGGCACCAAACTGGCCGGCACGGACACCCCAGCTCAGGTTTGTTCAAGTAATGAAATGTTATGCAACACTTCTGCAGAGCGAAGTAAATATTTGCTGTCTAACAAGAATGTTTCCGTTTCAAAAGGCAAGTGCCTGGACAGTCCCTCCAGTTCCAGCTGGGCTCTCCCTGCCCTCTCGGTCAGCATCGCTGAGCCCGGGCCACCAGCACCCTCAGCCCACCCGGAGCTGCGGGGACTAACGCCACCTCCTGCTCCCCACCCAGGGCTCTGCCCGGACCGCGGGCAGAAAATTCAGCCGCTGCACGGAGCGCACCTCGGCGGTGCA
>NW_008652873.1:0-26283 GCF_000695815.1 Acanthisitta chloris
AGGGGCGATCCAGAGAGCCGGCGGGAGGAAAAACTGCCTCGGCGGTACCTGTCAGCACTGAGGTGTTGAACAGCGGAGTGTGCTCTGGATGTTAAATTCCAGCCTGACGAGCGGCTGTGCGCTCGGCTCGGGAGGTGTGCGGATACATCGCACGGCTTGGCTAGAGCATGATTTACAAAGATCTAATCGTTTTAAGATCTAATCTTTGTAAATCTCTTCAGACCTTCTGAATCTCCTAGGGAGCTGTGTGGCTGTGTAACCACACAGTTTGTGAGTCACTGCAAGTAAAGCACCAACTGTAAAGTGAACTTCATATGTTATCTCTCAGTATTTTCTGTACTTTTTCATTATCATTTCTGCGTCATTTTAGGACTGCTGCTTTATGGTTCTTGGAAACTGCTGTATAGAAAACTGCCTGCCTTGGACTGAGCAAACAGTTGGGGGTCTGGGAACACACTCTCAGAAGCACTAAACTCTTCTTATCTGTAACTCTCACCCCCAAGTTATCCATATGGAGGGAAGAAAATTAGACTCCAGCTTGCAGAACCTGATGGGTGCCTTCAGGAGATACAAACACCTCGTGTGGAATATGGGAGGAATCCAGCCTGCTCCAACCATCTCCACCAAGCAAACACACTCACTTACCTGCTTTGCACTTTCTGGCAATAAATCTTCATCAGTTTACTGTTCAGAATGGAAAAACAGGCCATAGAGATATACATAAACCTGTCTGTGAATTCAGCCACCAAAATGGTTGTTTAGTTGTCAAGTGATGGCACAGAATGATTATGGCACATCTGACAAGAAGGCCCTGCTGGACATAGATCTGCCTAATCAAAACCGTCCCACAATAGGACATGTGTTTGTGTAATTACTGATGATCAGCAAATCATGTCTGAACATTTTTTTTTCTGTAAGAACTGTTGCTGCAAGCCTGAAAGATTAAAGTCACTTTGCCTGCCAGGTGCTGACCCCTGTTAAAGCCAGTGGATGTGTGTACATACACTATAGCATACTCCTGCACCTGCAGGGTCCAGCCACCTGCCTCAGGCAGTGTCTTCTCTTTGACTATCTGTGAAAATGCTCCTTTATCTTGGCACCTCTCTTACCTCTCCTCGCCACAGCCTTTAACACTTAAAGCTTTCCTTTTTATTGTCTGGAAAAAATGTGAGAATGAGTCCATATTAGACCTAAGCAAAAAAATACTGCTTTGTTTTAAACTCAGTGGGTTTCCTCTCCAGCTCAGTGCATGACTGGAAGGCCAGCAGTGCCAAGAAGGATGGGGATCTGGAGGACAGCAGCAGTGCCCAGGGGCTGAGGGAGGGCAGGGTCATTTCATACTCTAGCAGTGCTGCCTCAAAGTGTTTGTGTAACTGCCGAGTGCAGTGGCACAAGCAGCCTGGGCAGATCAAAGGATGCTTTTTGTCAGCTCCTGTTCACTCTTATGCTGCAGGAGAGTGCTGTTTACCCTGCTCTTCTGCTGTCCTACTCTATGACCTGCCCAAGGTCACAGGTTCTGAGTTTCCCCTTTCAGCCTTCCCCCATGGCTTGCATCATCTCCCATAATCGTCAGGCCAGAGAAGATACTGTTTCACCTGTCTTATCTGAAGGAAAAATGGGAATGAGGGAGGGGGGGAGGCAAGTTTCCTGATGAATCAACTAATTCAATCAACCAACTGCAACAGCTGGTGCAATACAGGGTTAATCTTGCCTGTTCAGTTTTTGGCCTGACCAGGTTCCTGAGCTGCCTCTACCAATCTGCAGGAAGGGCAGTGCTGGTGCAAAGGCAGAGGTAGGGTTATATGAGCAGAAACACAAGGGAGGGCTCATACGTACTGACACTCACTAAAGCAGCACGCTGTGCTGCAGAGATAAGGCAAGACAATCTGAAATAACACTTCTGCATTATTTAAGATAGGAAGAACTTGCCTTTGTTAACTTTTAGCAGCTGGGCTGCAGCAGTGCAGCTACAATAAAAGGTACAGCATGAACCAGACAGTACTTTTCAGCCTGCAATATTTGGCTCCTTTGACATCTTTGTGCTGCTGGTGAGGGCTCTGGGAAAATGACCAAGGCAAACGTGTTGCCAGTAGGCTTGCACTTGCCCTATGTGCATCTGCACGTGTACTGGAGAATGGTTACTGGCCTTCAGAAAATAGAAAAATACTATGGTGGATTCCATGGACAGCAAAATGTTCCCCTGTGAGGTGTCAGAACGTGGTGCTGTTCAGGCAATGTGGATGTGCCACTTGCCGACTCATCCACAGTCAGTTGTTCTCTTTAGCAGGCTTGAGCAGCAGCAGCATTGGACTCAGCTCACATCAAAGTCTCAAACAAAATAGCCAATGTAAATGTAATAATTAGTGAATTGTTTTAGTGTGGCTTTACTAGCTATTGGAAAAAATAATACTGTCAAATTATTTTTATGCAGCTGACCTCTTTACCTGGCATTAGCACTCCCTGATGGTCAAACGTTTACAGTTACCTGAGAGAAGCACAGCACAGCACTAGGTTGATGCCACACATCTGGCCCTAGGACATTTATCTTTTGCTTTATATGGGATGCATTCATTCTACATAAGCAGTTCCAGGTCAGTTTTCTTACCTCTAACTGGGAATGATAGCACTAAGGTAGATCTTTCTCTCTTGGGCTGCCAGAACCGTTCTGTCCTGACAGTCTGTTGACTGGGCAGGACTTGCTTCCCTACTGTCATTTGTTTTCATCTCATGCGGACCTTTTACTCAGACAAAGTTCTGATTCCTCTAAATAAAACAATGCCAGTATGTGAATGCCTTGCTGCTTTACCCATGGGCCTTCAAAAGGAGAGTCTGAGCATTAAAACTTCCTTGTGTTAGCAAACCAAAAGTTGGTCCCTGTCCAGTCATACCAGAGTCAGAGCACTGGGAGTGTGTGCAAACAAAAATTATCTGCACAAAATGCAGCATTACTACTGAAAAACTCCTGAAGGGTTTGTCTTTGAAATTATTGAACTTAAACATCTGTTTTAGAAGTACATAATGGGTTATCTTAATTTCAACTGCAATTAACAGCAGTAATAATATCTCATGGGTTATATGTAGTATTACTAAAGTTGGTCAGTGTAGGTAAGGTTATGTCTAAAGTATATGAATTCATGTTCTTCACAGGCAGCTGCTTTTTTGAATTTTACTGATTTATGCAAGGAAGGAAAACTTCCCAATGATCTGAAAATAGTATGTAGAAACAATCTCTAGTGTACGTATGAGAAACATTCAATAGAAGAACTACATGGAGGAAAAAAATGTATTGTGGTCTACTTTCATCTGCCTCCACAACCAAACAAAAACACATCTGAGGTTTGTGTGAGCTGAAAAAAATAAAAATTAAGAGAACTGAAGCAGCAGGTGGAAAAAGGGCAGAGCAGCTGGAACAAGCTGATACTAAATGTTGCCAAATTTTATACAATCTATTAAACTGCGAGGCCACTTTGACTTTAAGTTTGAAAAACATTGACTTTATGCTCAGGAGACACAGGGAAATTTTTATACATGGTTGAGATAAAATATAAATCCAGCTACATGTTTCAAGCTGGTTAATAACAGTTACAGTTAAACACGACCAAAAGTGCAACAATTGTTTTAGCCACAGGAACTCCAGCAACCAACATTCTCTCGTCACATTACAACATTCTTTGTGGAGGTTTGGGTTTGTTTTCCCAAAATGCTTTTCCAAATAAATCCAATTCATTTAATTGCAACATCTATAACTTCCTAAGGATCATCTGCCTTCTAGTTTTATATTCTCTACAAGTTGTTCTATACAAATTCCAGTGTGACTAGAGCTCCTGAAATTGGTTTTATCTGCTCTAATGACATCTTCATCCTTAGTGGTAGGAGAAGGAAAAGCGTCACTAAAAGAACTTCGAACTTTAGAACTAAGAGCAGACCCAAGAGAATAAAACAAAGAAAGGAAAAAGATACCAAGGCAAGTTCAAAGTAATGAGGAGGGCTGGGCAACATAAGAAAAATATTTTAAGGTATTTAATATTTTAGTTATTATTATATACAGGAGAAAATTAATTAATCTTGAGAGAAGCTTTGTAATATTAGATTATCAAATTTTTAATTCCCTTAAGTCACCCTTAATTTTAAAATGGCACATTTTCAGCAGTGCTCTCATGGTTAGGGTGTGGCTGGCATTTCCTTGGAAAAATAAATCAGCGTAAGTGTTAGCACAGGGTAAATTAAAGCACAACATGATCAATGAAGCCTAAACCAGACAGCTTGTAGGGCCACACCTGGAACATCTTTCCATATTTGCCCTGTAATAAAACCCTTTAATAAGTTTCCATGGAATAGACTCTTCTTTTTTTCCAGTGCTGCTGTGATGGTCCTTTCACATCACTGGCCTTCAGTACAGGTGCAAAACCTGTCTATGTGAAAGGCTTTCCAGGTCAGAATTTCAGTGCACATCAGCCTCTCAGGGCTTGAACCAGCTATGCCAAGATCATATGCAGAGGGAGTTAGTACAAAGAGATTGTTAAAAGGCAGAGAAGGTGGTAACTCAAAGAAGAGTTATGCTTTTCCCTCTTTTTATATATCCAGAGATATAATCCTGCAAAAAGTTGCTATTACTGTCATTTCTGTGCAAACTGACTCCAGTAGAGAGATGTGTGAGTAAAATTACATTTAAAATGAGTCTTTGGTATCTCCAAGATTACATGCCCATTAGGGCCATGTCATGAACCTGAGTGGTTGGATTACTTCCTGGGAACTAGGTACTGCAAGGAAAGAGGGATAGTGATGACTGTCCTGTAATTAAGATACAGGAATGGAAGCCCTGAAGGAGTAGATTTGGAGTTGGCTATGCTACAAGGCTTACTACATATCTGAAGCCTACTGGACTTAATCACTTCAGCCCATCCAGTTTTAAAGTGAGTTCAAATGCTCTGGAAGTTCTACTAGTGTATGGTATTTGGTACTTTATTACTTTGAGTATTTATAGTAAAAGAACTATGAGCTCTCCTAATTTAAGGGTCTGTAATCATGGACATCTCAAGCACTCCCACTGCTAGGAAAAAAAAACCCTTGACTTCAAGGAGCTGACTATATCATAAGAGAGAAACTATTGCAACATCATGCAATTTGCTTGTTGCTAGGTGAAGTATTTAATGCTCAGAACAACTCTTTAATGCTTCACTATGTGAGTAAATTTAGGTGGTGCTCAGATGTCCATTATGTAAATTCTACCTCAAAGTATATTTTAAGAATATTTTAAACACAGAAATATGAATTAATTGCACTGTCATCTAGGTTAAAAGACATTCAAATGAGTCATTTTGCTAAATGACAATGCTACTTATATGAGACAGATGAGCCAAAAGAGTCTTGTTCCAAAGACCTGTCCCGACAAATTTCCACCAGAAGTTATGTTAAACTCTAACTTCTATTGACCTTTAGTCACTTAAGGCTGATTTATCCTAAATGACTTCCATGCTCACGCTCCGTGGCTGGATCCCTGCTGTGTGGATCCCTGCGTGGAAGTGGCTGACCAGCAGATGTCCCCAGATTCTAAATAACCACACACAAAACTTGCGAAGTCTTCAGTGCCCTTTTGCACGTTCCAAAGCATGGAGCACCTGAGGCCACAAATACTCCTGCTGCTGCTTCATGTTCTCGTAAAAACTGAAAGTGTGACCTAAGGAATATTTCACTGCTAACACAAAGCACCTTGATTGCCATAGAAAAGTTGTCTGGATATCAGTTCATCATTTCTGTTACTGATTAACAGTCCTTTGTTGAAGCTTTTGTTTGCAGAAGCACTCCAATTTATTTTTTTCCCCTAGAAAAGCAATCATCCCCAAATATCCCCTGTAACACCTTCCTGGACAACAAGAAGCAAGTTTTTTTCCAAACTACTGTCAATTATTTTGACTTGGATATTACCAAACTCAAACTACTTTTTTTTTTCTTGCACACCAAGTGCTGCTTTTACACTTCCCCAGAAAACATTTTAAAGCCAAGGAGCTTGCAGAAGGTTGTGTCAGACACAAGAATCAGGTTACTGAGAGGTACAGGAGACAGACTGAGTCATGTGTTCTAGCTGTGCTTTCCTCCCTACAAATACCAGAATTTCGTCTGAGCTGTCATAAAACAAACTAGACTAGTACATAAGAGCAAGAGGACTTGGAAGAAAGAGTGCGATTGCAGATTTATTTGAAACCCTTATGCCTATTTCTGGAGGGATGAGGGGATTACCTAGCACGTCCTTATCTATGCTTCTTGCCTTGAGTTCTGGAGATGACACAAGTGGAAGCCTATGAGAGTAGAAGTCTACTGTGCTTGCACTAACCTCCAGATGTAAACCTACCAGGTTACACTGATGTTTCTGAGCAGAAGGGCTGTTAGGTGCTGGGCAAGGGGAAGATTCTTTTCAGCAAGCTCCTTAAGAACACCTTTAAAGACTTGGCTTTCTTGCTCAAGCATTCCCATTCATCTGAGATGCTCTTCTCCTAATGGCTGTACTTGAATTTTGTGTCCGTAGATAAAAGGACTGCTGCAGTCCTCAACCCTGCACTCAAGAAACTTTTAAGTAAATAGAAAATAGGTAATTTCCATCCCCGGCCACTCTGTCTGATGACCAGAATGCCAAATCTCTCATAGTATTGCTTAGATGATGATTTGCTTCTTAAGGGGGCTGAAAACTAATTCTTCTGACTTCACAGTTAGAAGAATCAAACATTATTTAACACACCTAGAAACAAAAGCATTAAAACACCCCCCATGAAATTAAAGATGACTGCACAAAAGGAAGTGAACTGGCATTGAAAGTTTATCCATTTCAGAAATCTATACATTTAGATACAAAAAGGAATTAACACAAAAATGTACATATTTGCAGATCTTGTATTACACAGGTAAAGAGTGTTATATTTAAAATGTATGTTTACAATTTAAAAATCTTATGAGTGTATGGTGGAAAAGAAATATCTCAATAGGGCCCCAAGGAGAGCTGCAAATACTGTGACTGTCATGACACAATGAAGTCAATTATTCCCAGACAGAGAAAAATTTAGTCTGTAAAGTTTGTCTGAATACTACAAGGAACTAAAACTTGCTCTATATCTATTTGCCAAAATTGGTTTGTTTTAAAGGCTTTGTTGGCTGAGACTTCTTTATAGACTGGATCATGTCAGGGTTGTAAACCTAAAGGATATTAATTTAAAATAAAAGGAATTCGAAACTTAAAAATATCCAATATTCAACAGAATCTGAATTTTAAGTACTCCATACACACATAAGCCCTATCACAGTGGGACAAGAGACCAAAAGACTCATTCTGTGTATGTCTGCATCTCTTGCAAAAGATGGAAGCAGAGTTTCTTACCTCAGTTCCTATGTATGATCCTCATAGTATATTTGATTAGCAAGGAAAATTCCTTAGGGACTAAATCCTGGTTTCTTGTTTTCATAAAAAGAGAATTCTAATTCTGTAATGGTTTTGTTACATTTTAAAAGCTGTGACCACCTAATGGTAACAAGATTTAAATGGTCATGTATAAACTTTGAAAAGGTAACCAAAAAAAAAAAGATGTTTATGGATACAGATTGAGGGTGATAGGAACTAGACACCTTCTCCTGATTCTGGAGTGACAGAATTGTTTCAAAAATACTATTACAAGTCTTGTAAACATTATTAGAGTACGAGACCATTATGACAGTACTTTTGAATCAACATAATTACATAACAGGTTATTAAAATAAATTTCTCCTCTTTACTAAAATTTAGGAATAGAGTAATTTTGGCAGCAATATCAAACCCTTGGATTTAGGATACCTGTCCCCAAAATCTTAGGGAACAAATATTACAAGCACCCTGGTAAGGCCTATCAATTAGAGTATGTTAAAAACAGATTTTATTTTGCATGCAACTACAAACTGAGTAGAAATTTTAATAACAGAAAAAATACTGGTGATGTACAACAAGTAGCCTAGGGCAGTGTGTTTGGCCCTGGAACAGAACAGAATGCAATGAGCTGACAACCTGACAACCTCCTAAGAGACTGACCACAAAAATTAATGGAGTGATAGTAGCATCACAATCATGGTTTCAGGGTTGGGTTTTTTTTGTGTGTTTTAAAGAATCTTTGACTAAGACAGTGTGAGAGAAAACTGCTGGAATCTGGGATATTCAAAAGACTCTCTCTCTTCTCCCTAAATCTCAAATAGCCCTTTCTCTTTCCTCATACCCATTAAAAATACCAGTGGCACTAACCCTTCCAGATCAGAACTAGGTAATGGGGCTCCCATGAAAGCCAAATCAGTATTGTTCCACACTTAACTGAAATCCATGTCATTAAGGAATACATGGAATGCCACAACCCTATCAGCTGAATAATACCTGCTATTGATTACTGCATACATTGCAGTCAGCAGGTACCTACCTGTACACACGAGATGGCTTAAAAGAAAGCCACATTTCCTGATCATCTCTACCTATAGTAAACCAAATTATTTGCACAGAAATCTTCATTATTTACACATTAGCTATACAAGTAATACAAAAATCTCAGTTGAGCACCAGTGCTGACTTAAGGAGTAACACCTTCAAGTCAGAGTATTAGTATTCCATCGCAAGTGAATTCTGATAGACTTTCAGAAGTTTCCTCTTCTGAACCAGTTGTACTCCGACTCCTTCTCTGTTTGTGTCCATCTTCAGCATTCCGAGGAGATTAGTAATAGCAGCAGATTTAAAAAAGGTGTGGGTATCCTGGACAGCTTTCACAGCATAGTCAGGTCAGATCTTTTTAAAAGAAAAGACCATAAAATCCACTGATCTGGATTGCAAGGTTTTACCAAGAGTCCATTAAATTGTGTTTATACACGATTCGTGTGAGAATAAATGGCAGAAACAGTTTGTATGTGCAAACAATGGATGTCCAGCAGTGGCAGGAGCCCACAGTTCATTGCAGGGTGTCAGTGAACTCTGCTTGCCATGTCACCTTGGTTTGGAGTATCCGTAAGGACACCGCAGCATCAGGCTTTCATGGCTAGGTAAGATATGAGTGCTGTAGTATTCGACCAAACTTCCCATATTCAAAAACATGATGTCTGAATCTAGGTAAAACTTGCCATCCTGTTGTAGAACAAAAACATATGTCATCATTGACAGCAATTTTTCCAATTCAGTTGTTAAAGAAAAAAAGCCAAAAGCTAGTCATGCAGATAAGTCCAAATTTAACTCAGGAATTTAATATTTCTGCCTTTGGGATTTGACTGGAGCTGAAATTTAGATGACAACATTTACAGTTACTTTGTCTTTTGCATGATACAGCAATTACAAAGCCCAGATCTGTGTACTCAAACTCTTATCCTAGACTAGATATTTGTAAATCAGATGATTTTTACTTGCAGGAATGAGAAAAGTTTAGACTTTAACTCATTAGTTCTGATATATACCTATATACATGCATGTTTTATATACATATATGATATACACAAGTACAGATAGTGCAGCCACTAACCTTTTCAAAGATTCTGTAGTTTCTCACTTTTCCTGAAGGTTCATCCCATACAACCAAAACCTTGAACAAGAAAAATACAATATATTCAGTCTACCCTAACAAGTTCTTCTAGAGTCAAGGTATTATTAAGGAATTAGTTAAAATCCAGCCTAAAAAAGTTTAATAATCACTGACATTATGACAGTCTTTGTCTATTGTCAGATTTTTGTGCTTAATGAAAGAGCACATATAAATTGTTATGTACCATGTCACATATATAAGATACAGTATCTCTCAATCAAGAAGTTTTTTTGGGGGTACATTCAGCAATTTCAAGTTACCTTTCCAGGCTTAGTAGATGAGTTCCTGATACAGTACAGCCCATCCTGTGGTTGTCCCTGTGGGCTACAAGCTTTAAATATCCTAAAAGAATAAGAAATTACATATATTAGCATTTTCTGACTCTAGATGAGTAAAATGCCTACAGTCTTAAAATTCTTATTACACATCTCTGTTTTAGTTGTAGTAATATAGAGTAGATTACAGCTGAAAGAATTTCACTGATACAGCATCTGAACCAGCAGGACAGCACAGATAATCTGGCTTTCTGGTCCCATCTAGCATCCTGGCAGAACAACCTTCTCCCAGTGGAGCAAAATCACGTTGCAAGTAGTTGTATTCCCATGTGTCAACTGATAGGTGAGCACTAACTCCCCTAAAATGTGATTTCCATATTAAATACTTTTTGTGTGTTTATAAACACAAGTTGTATCTATCAAAATGATCTTTGGACTACTGTTCAGTATAAGTTTTTGTAGGACTTTAAGTCATGATTTTAAAATGACGTTTTACCTTTCAACTTCAAAGGATTCAAAGGTATTAAGAAATACTGAAGTAGGCAGCCCAACCTGTAAAAAATATGAAGAATATAAATCACCACATAAGTCAGTGATAACTCAAAACATTAATAAACTTGTTATGCAAATAAATTAGAGCCATTGGTATCTGAAATTCTTAATAGTGATTTAATCTTTATGCTTCTTTCTCCTTTATATCCAATATTACAATCCAGAATTTATCAAGGCATTTGCTAAACCTCAAAAAGAAATGAAAAAAAATTACAGAGCACTGTGTTTTCAGAGAGCTATTCTTTTCCTGAAATAATGCATTTAAAACAGTCCCAAAAATATACATAAGCAAGGAAAAAAAGATTCTTTGAGAATGAATCTTCTGCTTGATCTTACCTTGTCATAGTCATCATCAGAGTCATCATCAGGTTGTCTTGGCTTGGAAGGTAGTGCTGGTTTTTCAAATGAAAAGCTTCTAAAACTCTGTCCATCTGGTGGTGATCTCCTGGCAGAAACAGAACAAAAACTGAAGGACATCTCATCAGAAAAACAGAAAAATACACACAAAACTAGGAAAGGATAATGAAACTAGAACTGAAGATTCAGTTTAGCCCCCAAATCACACACTCACAGAATGGTTTGGGTTGGAAGGGACCTTAAAGATCATCTTGTTCCAAACCCCTGCCATGGACAGGGACACCTTCTACTACCCCATGTTACTCCAAGCCCCATCCAGCCTGGACTTGAACACTTCCAGAGGTGGGGCAGCCACAGTTTCTCAGGGCAACCTGTGCCAGTGCCTAACCACCCTCCCAGTAAATAATTTCTTCCCAGTATATAATCTAAACCTACATCAACCCTCTTTCAGTTTAATGCCATTGCCCCTTGTCCTGTAACTACATGCCCTAGTGAAAAGCCTCTCTCCAGCTCTTCAGTAGCCTCCCTTTAGGTACTGAAAGGTGCTCTAAGGTCTTCATGGAGTCTTCTCTTCTCCAGGCTGAACAACCCCAACTCTCTCAGCCTGTCTTTATAGGAGAGGTGCTCCAGCCCTCTGATTAAATTAGAGGCTTGCTCTGGACCAGTCCCAACAGGTCAACATCTTTACGTTTCAGGGGCTCCAGAGCCAGAGGCAGTACTTGCAGATTAATTTAGGTAGTCACAGATTAACTTAGGTAGCAAGAGACCTCTAGAGATCATTTAGTCCAAACTCCTGCACAAACAGGTCCAGCTAGATCAGCTCTCTCAGGAAGCCATGTCCAGTCAAGTTTTGGATGTCTCCAAGGATGGAGATTCCACAGCAACCTGTTCTGGTGTTTCACCATCTGCATTGGTAAAAAGTTTTTCCTAATACTTAGCTGTAATCTCCCAAGTTGTGACTTCTGCCTGTTGCCTCTTGCCCCAACATTGGAGACCTCTGAGGTCTTGCTCTGTCTTGCCATATCCACCCATTAAGTAGTAGTAGATAGCAGTGATCTCCCATTAGCCTTCAGAAAAGTTGAACAAATCCAGTTGTTTCAGCCTCTCCTCACTTATCATGTGCTACAGTCCAACATCCTGGTGATTTGCCACTGGACTCACTCCAGCCTGTCAGTGTGTTCCTTGTACTGTCTTTAAAGAGTGCATTACTTATACCTCAGAGCTGCTGAATGATCCAAAGGACAAAAATATTTTCATCTGATTCTCCACCATAACTAGTTCCACATCCCTTACTAAAGCTGATCTTAATATAAAATGAAACATTTCCTATCTCCACAGAAGTCTGAAATTGTTATTAAAGTTCACTGAGGTTCTGACATAAAGGCTTCTTACTCACTGTGATCAAAGGCTATTAAGTCCTTAAGACACACCTGGAAACAAATTAACTACAAAATTTTTGGTGTAATTTTTTTCAGGTTTGGTTTATCTACTATTTCTGAACTATTTAGGAAGTTATATTCATGGCAAAATTTTCAAATAACAGACACAGGCACAACACTGAGGAAGAGAGGGATGGTGCAGGGAAAAGAAACGGATGTTGATATGAGTCTGAGAAATATGTCTGTTAACTAGTTGACTAATACACAATGGAAAAATATAATAATGCACTGTGTTTTCATACTTACTGTAACTGAGGACATGAAGACTTCTCTGCTCTAGGCTTGATTCCAGGGGGCTGGTGGCTTGGCACAGGTGGCTTTGGGAGCACTGGTGGCACAAACAGTCCAGGTTTACTGTGTTCTCTTGGCACTTTGGGCTCTAGTGGTTTTTCAGAAAGCTGTGACAGCTTGGGTTTATTGCCTGGTAGCGGAGGAGGAGTTCGCGGTGAAATGTTTAAGTTTTTTAGCTTCTCACATCCTTCTGGAGAGGGAAGAAGTTGAGCTGGAGGCAGAGGCTCTGGAGGCAATAGGGAAGGTTCTTTGACACACGGAGGCTTTTTAAAAACAGGTAAAGGGGGCACAGGGGGTGGCTGTTCATTTAGTCTCCAGACTGAGCATTGAGTCTTTACATTAGGTTCAGCTCGGCACTGTAACTGGGGCTCTCTCACACTTGTGAGATCCTCCAGTTTGATATCAGGTAAGCTCCTTTTAGGAGGTGGTGGTGGTGGTGTCGGTGCAGTGGATTTGCCAGCGTAGGAATTTGATCTTGTTTCTGAGTAGGCAGTTTTCCTGATATGAGGAACAGGGGGAGGTGGGTATGCTGGCGGCAGGACCATATCTACAAAAGGAAAACACCCAGTAAACAT
Organism: Acanthisitta chloris; assembly: GCF_000695815.1. Lineage (NCBI taxonomy): Eukaryota > Metazoa > Chordata > Aves > Passeriformes > Acanthisittidae > Acanthisitta > Acanthisitta chloris. The sequence goes on from NW_008652873.1 coordinate 13,053, forward strand.
AATACACTGAGGGAGAATATACGAGATTTTTCAGATTCCTTTTCTATGTGATTTAAGATATTTCACTGACATCTGGGCTGATAGTACCCAAAATGCTGAATAAACATTTAACTTTCAGCACAATTCTGAATATTACAGGTAATAAACTCCTGTGTGGAGACCTCATAGCTTTTCAATATCTAAAGGGCTTACAAGGGAGCTGGAGAGGGACTCTTTGTTAGGAACTGCAATGACAGGACAAAGGGTAATGGGTTCAAACTGAAGGAGGTAAAGTCTAGGTTTAAAAGAGGAAAAAGCTTTTTACTGCAAGGGTGGTGAGACACTGGCACAGGTTGCCCAGGGATGTGGTGGCTGCCCCAGCCCTGGCAGTGTTCAAGGCCAGGCTGGATGAGGCCTTGAGCAACCTCATCTAGTGGGGAGGTCTCTTGCCTGTGGCAGGGGGTTGGGACTTACTTATTTGTAAGGTCCATTCCAACCCTTAAATTCTATGATTCTATAATTCTATGTAATGCTTTCTGTAAACGGTTACCATTGTTACTTGGAACTTTTGACCCTAAATTCCTCTAAGATTAGCTACCTGTGCATTACTGGATTTATTTTCCCACTTGCAACGCTTAGTTATGATCAATACAAAATATTAATCTGGCACTCTACGTGAATAATGCCTTCACTGGGGGCCCTCTATGGGGCCTTCTGTGAAAGAAATCAAAGAAATCACATACCATCTTTCACTATGTCACAAGTATCTGGTTGCAAATACGATTCATCCTCTTCCTCCTGGTCGTAATCTGCAGATAAAAATCAGTGTGTCAGACTCTGATAAGTACTCCTGAAACGGAGAAAGAGTATCGAGTACTTAGTATTTTTCAGCAATTTTTTTAAAGAGGTGAAAAAAAGTAGTAACTTTGGTCCACCTCTCTGCTATCTAGAATAGATGTTTCCTCAAAATTTTGATGTCAACTAGAAAAGGTATCACTTATAACGGGGAGATGAATTACACTGCACATTAATTTTTTTCCCAGTTTTCATGTTAAAATGTACTTTCTGGTGACACTTTCTAGTGTTATATCCTTCCTGAGAAACATTCAAAGCAGTTTCAGAGACACAACTACATGAATGCATTGGCAAAACCATTTTGAAAAAATATAATACCCAAAACTTAACCCTAACATAGAAACATTTACAATTTTGCAATGTGGAAGCCTAAGCAAGCCTAATGATTTACAAAACAATTAATTCTTCTGCCTTGCTCTGGCAACAAAGAAATCCACCACACCAAATGGCTTAAGTGGTTTCAGTGTTGCCTTTAACTGTAAATCAGACTAATCAAGACATGAAAAACATGTTATTTCTAGGCAGTAATTTCTTATCATTGATTATGAGAGGAGCCTCAAGGACATTATGCAGAAGAATGCACTAAAAATAGGTAAGAATATCTGATAAAAATCAGTTCTTCTAATTTTCCTAATTTCAACTCCTACTAGGCCTCTTACCTTAATTAATCTTGCATACAACCCTTCCCTCCCATAAACACGTAAGGACTAACTACAATCCTGAATGAAATGCTGATGAGTTGGTTTTCCTCTGCTTTGCAGCAATTGAACCGGATTTCCCAACAAGACTCAGTCGTGCCTTTTTTGTCCTTGTTAGGAAAAATAGTGAGGAATTTCCTTTCAGGAAATGAGAGTACTTGCTCCTATCAACCCTACCCTTAGATATCTGAAAGGGCAAATGGGAAAAGGCCTGGTAAAGGATCTCTATTGAACCTTGGGGAGGTTTCTCATGTTGGATTTTACTAACACAGTTCTTGACTAGGAAGTCAGTTGCTGAAATGTGCTGTGAATGCCTGTTCTGTCAGGTCCTCACTTCTAATTAACCTCCTTGAAGGATCTGAATTTTTTTAGCTTATTTTTCCTATCAGTTTATGGCACAGAATATCTGCCTCTGATTTAAAACTACAACAACCATACACCTTAAAAAAACCAAACCCAAACAACAGAACACAGTTGCAAATTGGATCAGTTTGCTTAAGCTATGGGAATAATTCCTGCAGAATCCAGAATAAATAAGCAAATAAAGAAGTCTTATTGATCACTGTCTAAATTTGTCACCTTCATTATCTGCTGAATGATGAGAATACTTGATATCAACAGGACGTTCTACTGAGCCATAGAAACTGTCCACATCAGAACCAGAGTCACTGCAAAAGAAAAGACAGAGTACCTTCTGTTTAGCAGGACTGCAGCACTGGAAAGGGATGCTGGAAAAGCAAAAGCAATCTGTTCCTATTCCCAGTTAACAGTCAGATATGTTGCTGCTGTCTTTTAAAAGTTGTTATTTTGTTTTAGACAAAGCTGACACTTCTCTTAGTAAAGAGACATTCTCTTAGTAAAAAGATTTATTTTTGTCTTGGTATTCTTTAAAGGCTGAATTAGGAAGGGCTTTCATTCTTGGGCCTTACTGCACCTGTTTTTATTAAACAGCAAGTTACTTGTAGATGCAAAAAGCCTGAAACTCCATTGTCAAGAGCTAGTGCAAAAGTGATAAAGAGCAAATAAAAATTGAGAGTTTCTACCTGAACTCTGTTATTGTTTCTTTCTTCTCGTGGTAGTGATCTATTTCCCTCCTCAATGACAGCATCCAATTCTAAAGAAAAAAATACAACATTCACCACATCCATCTTTAAATCATCAAACACAGATGCACAGTATTTATCTTCTGTAAGAACAGGGTAACTGTGCAGGGAACATACATTGAAATAGTATTTAGCTATGACTTTATATTGGAGGGACTCATCAGTCAAATCTTTTGACTGTCTAAAATGCTGTAAGAACATACTGAAATATTACATTTTCAGTTTGCAAATTTCAAGCTGTTAATTCTATAGCCAGGTAGGTACTCTTAGTATGTTTATGGGCGAGAGATTTAACAGAAGTTTTCATACTTTATCAAAGGTTCAACATATAATTATTTGCTCCTCAGCTGAAAAGAAATATGGAGTATTTATGGAATATGGAAAAACCCATGTCTTCCAGTATGTCACTTACAGCCATTCCCTAAATTACAAGTTAAATTAACACTAACTTCATAGTTAAAACTTCAGACATGACTTTCAGAGGAGCCCAAAGAACTAGGTATACAAATTTCAGTGCCAGCTGCATTTCCAGTTCATTTAGATTTTAGGGAAGTCCAAGATTCGCTTTCTGCTTCAAGAAAAATTATATTGCAAAAGAAGAAGAAGAAAGTTACCTTTCTTTCATCTTCAGAAGAAGCTGAAAAAAACCACGTCCTGTGCTTCTTGCTAATGTGAACTAACTTGAAAGGAAACACATTGCTTGATGTTGTCTCCTCAGCCGCCCGCATAACCCTGAGAAACAGAACAACCAATACAGAAACCCCTGAATCTATAAAGTTCCTGCTGCTGGGCAAGTCATAAAGCTCTGACAGAAAGCAGTTTTACCAGCCTGTTTTGCCTCATGGAAAATAACCCCCAAGCCCAGGAAAACACCCCAGAAATCCCCATATGTGCATTTGTAGAACTTCTCCATTCAAGTGGTAGAAAGGACAAGGCAGGAGCTCTGCCAGGAGGAAGGGCACTCATTAACCCACCAGCCAGACTTACAGACAGATGCTTGGACCTGTGCAATAGTTTTAATGAACTGCATTAATTCACTAGTGCCACACATGGTAAGGAGTATGTAGAGTGCCTGTGATCCTTATTTCACAAAGGCACTACTTCAGAGGGGAAATCAAAACACATGCTTTCCATGAAAATAAAGGAAAACTAGTGTTAAAAGTTAACTTAATTTTTCACCTTTTCCTTACAAACACTTTCTTGCACTTTTTTTATTATTTTAAAACAAGTATAACTCAACCTCTTTTGGGTTTTTTTTGTGTGTATGTACGTAAGGAATTTTCTCATTTAAGACTCCTCTGGGGAACAAAAAACCAAACCAAAACAACAAACCCTTATGCAACTATCCAGTTTAACAATTCTTTCATTTCAAATCCTTCTTCAATAATGTTTCTGTCTGTGCATAAAAATAATCAAGACCAGGTCCCTGTTCCAACCAAGGCCTCTACAAGGCTGCTGGAATGCAGATACATAAAAAGCAATGACACAGCCTCTAGCACTTACAGACTCCATGGTATTTTTCACACTGATGTGATTACTGGAGCTAGTGTCATGACCAAGATACATTAGAGGTTTCTTCTACAAATTCTTCTTGAATTTTACGTAGCTACAATGTTTACACCTGTATTCCCCTAAAATATACCATTGCTGTGCTCAGTTAGAAAAGATCTCACATTCTCCGAAAGATAATTCCTTATTCCAAAAGTCTGAGAATATTATACAGCACAGAAATAGCATAGATGTTTAAAAATGCAATAAAATTGCAGTGGTTAGGACCAATACTGTGATATTTCTCTGCTTTCTCTCTCTCATTAAGCCTTTCTTAGCATCAATTACAACATCAATTTCCTAAAGTTAGGTTGAACTAATATTGGTAGGCCTTGTATGTATGCTGCATTCAGATTCTGACAGCACTGGCTAATTGAGAGCCATGTCTTTTTGCCTTCAACTTAAAAAGCAGATATTAAGACTTACAACATGTACAAAATGAGTCAGACACTTTGCACATGAATTTTCTCATTTACTACTTCTGGAGTTGCTACAGTTTTGACACCAGAGCTGCTGAATCAGTAATTCCATAAATTTTCCTTTCTGATTCCTTTCTGGTTTTGTGATGAGCATTGAAATCACTACAGAACAAAGATCATTTGTTTGAAAGAATCTGTGTCTATCTGCACCTGCAGTCTGCATTAAGTCAGTAACAAGAGTAAGCCCATTGCAATTTGAACAGCTTTACTGGTTAAATTACAGAAGATGAAGGCTATCCACTTGCCAAGCACAGGAAATGTCATATACAATTTGAAAGGAATACATCTCTTGGAATCCAAGCTCAATGCTTAACCCAAACAGCAGATGGACACGTGTTTATCTTCATTGGAAATGAAACCCTTAAGCCCCTGCATTAAGTAAAAGGAGTTTGGGTGTTAAACAGGATCTTTGGCACTCACCTGTTGTAACCTTTCAAAGAAAATGCACCCTGGGGAGATGCAGATGTGCTGCTCTTGAAATAGTAGATACATCCCTCATGGATAATCACAAATCTCAATGGCCCTGAAAGGATAAAAAGTGACAAAATGTAAATCCAAGGGCAGTGCAATAACTAAATCCTCCTGACTTGGGTAGAATTATTATTTAAGTAATCTTATTAATTATTATAAATGAGCACAAACGAGTTAAGTGACAGCCTGTTGATGATCAGGCATGTGGTAAAGCTGTCCATTTGCAGAATTTCAGGACTAGAGTAGTATTTGATTCCCTCATTTGAGAGGCAGCTCTGAAATCTTCAAAGCAGCCTCAGAGACTGCAGGTCTGACCACCACCTGTGCTCCTTTACTAGTGCAATAAGCCATAGAAGGAAGGTAGCCACAGGCCACCAATACATATTTATATTCATTCCAAAACCATGACGGTATCTCCCTCACTCCTTTCACCCCAAGTACATAATGCTGCCAATAAAATTATGTCCTATTTTCTTTTCTTTTTAAAGGGGCCAAGTCTCTTTCCTTTAGCAAAGACAGTAATCTTGCTCCTTAACTATGTAAGTATAGTTTCACTATAAACAGGAATAGCATATGAATAGCATACAAATAAAGCCCAAATCTGAAGTTTTCTCCATGTAAATAGATTCTGATTCCAGAAGCAATTACCAATTTTAAGAACAGCCCAATGTTGGCAGTGAAAAATTTTCCATTTCACAACAGCAGTAGGAGATGGGGATATTTTTCCAGAACAGAATATCCAACTGGAAAAAAAGCCAAGTACTAATTTCTTTGAGAAAAGAGTATTTGAAATTGATACGTATCCCAGGAATCTGTTTGTCTTGAAAATCTTACCTGTGAAGGACTTGACAAGAGTTTTAAACAAGTAAATCAATCACAACATTTATTATCCAAGATTTACAGTTCCAAAACAATTAAAGGAAACTCTTCCATTATGGGTGTTTCATGCATGTATTCCAGTAAAACTGTATTTCAGTACAGACAAAGTAAGTGGAAGAACAGCTTCAATAAATAGTCTGTTAACATGAAATGCATTGATGGCCCCAAAGGCAAGCATTTAAAACATTTAATTTAGTTAATACCTCATTCAACTTACATTTCAGCAGCTGCAGCTGGGTGCCTCCTTTTTTATGAAGATATCCTGATTTGGTCACTCCTCCAGGCATGGTCAAAAGGTTTTGTGCTCCAATTGCCTTCATTGGGACTGGCCAGACCTGTTCCTGCGAGGCCATCATTCTGCAATGTACAATAATTGAAAACAGGTTAAAACTTAGATTTTAATTTAAGGAATGAGTCCTGAGAAACAAAGCTTGTTTCCTTAAACAAGCTTTCCAAACAACTAACATGGTTCAGCACTCAAGAATGCAGCACAGACGGGTGTTCATAGATTCCAGGAAGTTTGCAATGTATAAAAAACATGGTGCAAAAAGTCCCAGTTTATTTTTATACAGCTCTCAAAAGTGATTGACAGCTGTCCAAACAATGGAAGAGTGTTCAGTGAATGTTCTTTAAGTATGCATGTTTTAAAAATGCTCTAGATAACACTGCAAGGCTTAATCAGGCAGGTGACTAGAAAGAAAATTGTTTTCCTCTCCCAAGTGCTACACCACACATGTATATACAATGTCATCTGCTGTACAATGAGGGATTCAAGTCAAAGTTTAGTAACTGTAGTATCAATACTACTTACACCTGATCTTTACATGCTTTATTCCGAATTAAAGGGTTGTTATATAATCTCATATTGGATGGAAATTCAACAGCATCCTGTGCAGATGAAATTCATCTCAGATTGCTGCAGGCTTCCCTTTAATGTATATATCAGTTATTAATGCCATGCTCCACCAAGCACCTTTGCAGCTACCACTCTTCCTGCTGTCATCTCAAACTGAAAAGGTTAGTTCCTCAGGCAGTACCTTTTTCTGATGTATCACTATGAGCCCTTCCTTTCTTCAACTGGGAACAGAACTAGGCTAAAACTCCTGCTGTGTAATGGAGAAAGGAAATCATGCATGGACTGAATGGGAATTTTGACCTAGATGTAAAAGGATCTGTTATCATCAGGTATTGGCTAGAGACCTTTCCTGGTAGAAGGCAAACTAATGAAGTTCCAGTTAATTTCTGATAAAGGAATGATAGTTTAGGTCTGAAGTCTAATGGATCTTGTTTGCTTCTCCTTTACCCAAAAGGAGCAGTAAGGGAGGTCAATCCAAGAGCCTCAGCACAACACCCTACCCGAGCACTAGTCCCTCCAACTTTTTCAGGAAGTTCCCATCCTGAAAAAAACAAGGAAGTGTTTCAGTTTTGTTGAGGGATTAAGTGCAACAGCAGAGTAGATCTCCACTGTGTACGCATTACGAAAAACAGAAATGCAAGTCAGTTGATCCTTCAGTGTATCAGTTTAGGATTTAGATCTACTTGTGCTTTGTTGATGATGCCTGTGTGGCAAAGGGTGGAAATTATTAGCAATTTCTACCAGGAGAGTTTAAACTAAATTACGTTCTCTAGGCAGCCTAGAAAAAATAATCACAAAAATTAGGTTTTAGTCCCCAGTGCTATGAAATAGGCACAACCAGGGAAGATGGGATCCAAGGCCCTAGAAAGGTTCTCACATCAGGTACAGCAAGGCACCATGGTTTCCCAGTTTTTCTCCAGGACCTTACTGCTCACCAAAAGGTAAGTTACTTTTTGTTGTGTTCAGCTATATCCTTCCTTCTGCTGTTTCCTCCCTGTTCTTATTGACTGAGATCTTTCCCAGCTGAATTGTTCCTTCTTCCTCCTCCCCAACAAAGAAATTTTTAGCAACAGCAACATGTTACCAGGTCCAAGAAGGGGCTAAATCACAGACATTTTAAGCTTTTAAAAATCAAAAAGATAGTAGCAGAAGTCAACACACACACCCTTTCCTAAACCCTTCAAGTTATTTCTCAACATCTTGCAGAGAAGTCAAAGTTAGGGAAACAGAGAGCGTTACCCAGCTGGCTGCTGACGCCAAACCACACCACGGTAAGAGTGATTTCCTTGAAATAAGGAATGGAAAGGCAGGTCCTGGGTGAAATTCTTCTTTTAAAAGCATGCACATCAACATTCAGACATCAGAAATTAATTTATGAGAAAGATATTTCAGTCTGTTTCTAGTTATATTCAGAAAAAAAAGAGTAAGTAAAAACAAGACCTTTTATTCGGATAAATATGCTCTGATGCCACTGTCTTGAACTAACTCTAACATCCAACAGTTTCAGGTTGATGATAAGTCTTCAAATCTTGTGTGCCTTTACTACAAAGAACAGAATAAGAAAGGACTTAAGCACCTAACCTGTTGTGTGAAACTGTTTCAGTGTTATGTACTCAGGCTGAATTAAACATCTCAAAGAGGTTATCCAAAACAACCAGTAAGCTGAGATTTCTAGGAAGCCAAACACTGGGAACAAGTGTATGCTACCCTAGATAAACACAGTAAACAGAAATATATGTCAATGTCAAGTTGGCCTTCTGTGCAGGAGTACACTAATCAGACTACTAAAGTGTGCCTGGATGGGGCATTTTCTCCTCTCCCTGAAAAGCCAGAATACCAGGCAGACAGGAAAAAAAGGAAAATTAAAAAATCATGGAAGCAGAGGAATAAGCAGGGGGAAAAAATTTAATCCAGTTCTAGTGTGATGACTACAGGATTTAAGAGAGGGGAAAGCACAGCAGAGTATCAGGTTCTGCTTCCGCTATTCACAATCATTTCTTACTTTGGACTACTTAGTATAAATTAGTCCTGAGAATAGAGACCAAAACTTAGAACTTCCTCATCCCAGCTAAATGAATAACAGGAGGCAGAGCTGAACTACACGCAACCAAGCACACATCACATGAGCTAAAGAGCCCACCTAACGTGCCAGGCTTTTCAACAGATTTAGAGGCTGCTAAACCTATTATCTGGATTTCAGTGTGGCTTACAGCGCTCCCCATCACATCTGTATGCTCCTCAAGCAGTTTCATTTGCAGGCGCTTGGGGAGGACTTTGGTGTTCTGAAATCTTTGAGTTAGGCTTCTAAAATACATTGAAGTACTTTGAACCTAGGCCCAGGCAGATTTTTCTTCTTTTTGACCATTAGAAAACCACTCTGTAAGGAAAGATGAGGCTATTTTGCATCATGCTGCTGGGAGAAAGCTGTCAGAAGAACGTAACTCCAGAATTTTTATTGTAAGGGTAGGAGAGAGGAAGGAAAAATGAAGCTCTTAAACATTTTTCTGTCTTAGCATCTACAGTATGGTTGCCTTTAGCTTACTGAAATGGTTCCTACCACTCTTGATATTCCTCTTTTAATTTTTTTTATATGTTACATCAAGAACAGATTGATGTTGCATCACTAAGTATGCACAACTGCAAGCACTGAAGTTTGCAGAGAACAGTGCTTTGGCATCATGGAGAACAGAAAGGTATTTCCAAGTTGTTGCTTATGCAGTTATATTCTTGCACTACAAGCCAAAGCACTACACATTTTCACCACTGTGCACAGGCAGAATCTCTTCCATGGAGCTGACAATGAAGGCAACAGAAAGAGCCCACTCAGTGCAACCAGAGCCAAACAGAAGGCAGCATCACGCATGCAATGCTTGGTTAAAGCTTCTAGTAATAGCTACACACTTTATTCTTCATCCCACTCACCAAGGGGCATATTTTACATTAATTTTTCCATCAAGCCCAAAACCCTGTACATGTGGCTGTTGAATCAATCTTCTCCCCCACTGAACAGAACCCCCTGAACCAGAAGAGGATGGCAGCAGACAGGGAAAGGCCTTGCATGACTTTGTTTTTCAGGTGATTCCTCCAGACAATTCTATACCTGTGGGGAAATACTAGGCCTTGGAGCACAGTAGGAGAAATGGTAGAACAACAGTTTTTAGGATTTGCTTCATCATTCAAGAATGCTTTTGGAAAGACAGAACAGTGCAGTTAGCACTGTCAAGCATGATACAGAACTTAGACAGATACTATTGTAATTACTTACATATATATAAACTGGTCTGCCAGACTAAAAACCAAACTAATTTGCAATGCATTGCTAATGGATCAATAAAGTCAGCCCAATTCTATCAGATAAGTTTACTTTTACTGAGCCATTTTTTAAAGAGAGCAAACTTGTTACTATGTAGTAGGCGAATGTATACATCTGAGAAACAATTTTAACCTATCCCCTCACAGTCAGCATATATAAACTAGCTAGACTGCAGGCTAGGGCATAATTTTACAAGCTAAAAGTCCCTCCATGAGTAAATTCTGCCACATTTAAAGTCTGGATTACATTATAGAAGAACACTTACCCCTCTCAGCCTTAAGAGCTCTTGGCTTGCAGCCCAATTAAAGCAAGTACAAGCTGATTCAATTAAGGATTACATCCTGGAAGAGCCACGAGTCCTCAGCTCTTGCTTAACTTCAGCAGAACATATGGCAGATGTGACCATCTCCACATCTTGCAGTATACAGGCATAAAAAACCATTACCCTCATCTCTGACACTGCATCTGCCAGAAGTTGTATTAAAAGTTTCACTGGTTATAATAATATTTATAGTCTGTCCTGGAGCCCAGTTTGGTCATGCCAAAAAAAATTAAAACCAGCCTCCAAAGTGGCAGTACAAAAATTAAACCTGATGTGAATTTGTAACAACTCTCTATGCCAATTATGCCTGAGAAATTTTTAAACTCTGTAGTATCTCATAACCTCTAGTCTTGAGATTCTATTTTGATAGTAAAACCTAGCAAAGCCAGATGCTAGTTTCCTTCTGAATATATAGCTTACATATAACATTACATATATAACACAACTTGCAGAAATAAATGCATTCCTCACATCATGCAGAGGGAGACTGAAGTATCAGTCTCTACAAAAGGCTTTACCAAAAGCAAAGCAGCATTACAATCTGCAAAACTGTAAAATAAAACCTTCCTTATGTGCTCTCAGCAATTCTGAGCAAAAACTTGTTCTCAGATTCAATCATCTAAACATTTACCATCTGTTCTCAAAACTGCTTTCTGCAGAATTTTCAAGTCTCTTGTCCACTCATTAACCCTTCTCCAGTACTTCTGAAATACTCTTCCATATCTCACCTACTTTTTTGGTTACACATTCCATTTCTTAACACTTCTAACAGCCCCTTTCACAATGGTCTCTCAGAAAGATTAATAGCACAGAACAAACACTGTGAAGTCAAATAAATCTTACAAGACAAAGGGAACAGAGAACCAAGCCTGAGTGAGATACACTGTTGTAAGTAAGTCTACTCTGTTTAACTTGCTTCAACTTGTTTGCTTTTCTGGCAAAAGTTTTCAACCAACACCCAACTCATCTATTCCTTCTCCAATTCTTTACCCTTTAATTTTGTCCCTAGGTGAAAAGCATTTTACGCCAGATACCACATTCTGCCCTTAGTTGTAGCCTGCTCTCTACCTTAAAGAGAAGAGATGGCAGAAATACAAGCCATAAAAAGCACTAACCTGGTGACTGCTCCTGATCGACACATAGTTTTTCTGCTGACAGTTTCACCGAATGATTGTTTCCTTTGTGATGACAAAGCCATTAATGCCTTGTGACCCCTCTCAGGCATGGCAGGAACATCTCTGCACTGCTCCCGTTTGGTGTGTCACCAGGTTCAAAGCGGCGGCGGTAGCTGCTGTACACTCCACACACAAAAGGAAAAGAAACCCTGCCCCAACGGCTTGTGCCTCTGCACTGAGCTGTGGCCAAAAGTGACGCCGAGGCAATGACTTGTTTCCTTTGTTACTTCCTGTTTCCCCCAGTGTCAGTGGGCAGCACTATCTTTGTCAGATTTCCCAGCTTCCCAGAGAGGCTATAAATCAATTCCCGCATACCTCAAACCTCTACCAGGCATCGAGCTAGAAAAAAAGAGGGGATTTTCCAGTGCTCACTTTCTTCCTACTCACCTTTCAATCAACCACTGCCCTAAGGGAGAAAGAGAAAGTTGTCCTTTTCTCTTACAGTGTGCTCAGGCTCTCACTCCAGCTGAAGCACAGCTCAAAAATCCTGCCTCGATTCTGAAGAGCCTCAGGTACTTGCATTGCACTGCACAACTATAGTAAATATTTAATCTGTTTTCTCCCCCATAACTGGAGCTTGTCTTTCCCTCTTCAACCCAAGAAAATCAAAATAGCCATTTTGAAAAATCATGCAGCTTAATTGTGCCTTAGGGCAAGTCTTGCCTGTATGTTTGGTGCCACACAAACCACAAAAGGCAATAAAATCCGAATTCAAGAGGCTCACAGGGCACAATTCTACAGAACAAGCACCACCAACTGATAACGAATAAATGCCACTGGTTTATGCTTATTTTAATCTGGAGTTCTTAAAAGAATTCAAATGTTTCATTGACTTGACTGAAATTAACATCTCAAGCTAGAAAGTTTGAATAAGATAAAAACAAGTAGCAAGTTTTGGAATGATGGACACAATATACAAAAGGATGTCAAGCAATGTTTACTTCATGTATTTTTAGGGAAATGGACATGAATCTGCATCCCAAAGTAGAAGGAACAAGTCTATACAACATTTTCTCTTTGTGTAAGCTACCCAACAGCCAAATAACAATAGAAAATAACATTCCAGATACTGATCATGGCTGTATCAACTAGAAAAAACAGTTCTCTCACCTTAGGGTACCCATTTACACTCCTTCCATAGCCAGACTCTACAGGAGGAGGAAGCAAACCATAAATAACTCACATGCCAAAGGGATCAGCATATCAACAAAAAAATCCCAATGCTCTTCAATAAGGATCAATACCCAGTTGCCTCAGTAGATTAATAGCTTTTTCACACGGAAGATATGTAAAGAGGACTACAACTCAGTGGTTTGTGAATTAAATCCACTTCCTTTATCTGCTACAATATCAGTTACCCATTTAGACTTGCAGCATTAACACACACTGCTTTAAAGCAATCCCTCCTCCCTGTGTTCTCTGCTGTCTGAGCATACTCCTCTAAGCTTGTGTGAGCATCTTTGCAAGCTTTATCTCCACCTCAGGAAAAAGGTTACAATCAAGGTGACAACATTTGAGTATATGAAACACTGGAAAAGATAAATGCAGCTTCT
>NW_008652873.1:26296-44833 GCF_000695815.1 Acanthisitta chloris
CTTCCAAGCTTCACAACTACAGTCCCATGTTCTTTGACCACAACACTCACATTAAATTATACCTCCTTTATCCAGCACATGTTCTTGAAGTACTGCTTTCCTACTCTAACCTTTCTGATGCTGTCCTCTCCCTTTCTTCACTTTAGCACTCAGAAATGCAGGATGTTTCATTTCAAGTCCCAAGATCCCGTTTTGATTTTTCTAGTGATTTCCAACACTATCAAGATGGTCCCAGAGTCAGAACAGAAGCTATTTCACACATGCACACGCACAAGCTGCTGTTCCATTGAGGGACAACAAAAATTTAGATGCCTCACAGTTTTGGGAGAATGAAAATTCATCTTAACTTTCTAGACCAAACATTCATCAGAAGGACTGTGTTTCAAAACTGCAGATGAGGAGTCTGAAGAGACGTGAAAGCTTTATGGATTTGATTGACATGTCTGTCAGGGAAGTGAGAGAGTATTAAATATATCCTTCTTCACAAAGCAAAATTCTGTCATGCATAGACCTTTGGTATATGGTTTGCAGACCACTAACCTTTGTTTGTCCCTACAAAATCAGTGGTGAGAAGCAGCCTTGCACCAAGCTAGCCTAGGGAGAATCTCACTTCAAAGGAGTTACTTCGTTTCTTAACTTTGTAAGATATCACTCAGATATCCCTTAAAAGGAAGAACCAAAGCATCTGGAACCAACATTTGGATTTCATTCCAGCAGGGCCACTGTCTGGGGAAGTCACCCAATCATCTCTGCCATTGTCAGGAACAGCTCTTGCTGCCAGTGGAGAGCAATCCTACTTATAATTAGTTAATGAAAGGCAAGAGCAGTAAAACATACGTGTAGCACTATGCTGTCCTGGCTGGTATAAATGCACTGGTCTTGCTGCAAGGCTGAGCTGTCTCTGCAGCTTCCTCTTGCTGACCAATTTACAGGAAACTGCAAGAATGGACTGTAGCTAAAAGCAGTGCAAGAGGAGCACAGCAACAGACGAGGCAGAAGAATTAACAAAGCAACACAAAAATTAAAAAAGCATAAGAACCACTTTCTTTCAGCTGCAGCAAGTAGTCAGCTCAGGAGTCAAGTTCTGCTCAGAAAAATGCAAGACTTCATACATTATACATTTCCATAAGAGCCTACAGTATAGTAAGGCATCAAGTAAGGGCACAATCTGTTAATCCTTTACTGACTTGAACAAGCTTCAAATCAGGAGTAGATTATTAGAAGCCTTACTATTTTATTAATTCTACCAAACTAGTTTAGTCCTAAGTTTCTAGATCACAGTGGAAACACATCCACTATATTGACAGGTGATATGTTTGTCATCTGTATGCTTCACAACTGAAGATAGTAAAAGAGCAAGTGCAAATTACTTGCCTGGATCTTCCATCTACTAAGAAAGGGATTCTTGTGAAAATATGAAAAAACATGCATCAGAATTACTTCTGCTGGATCAACTGCAGCATTATCATTAACAATAAATAAACCAAAATCAGAAACAAAGGAAAAAAATACAGCCAGATCTTCCATAAATCCTCTTCCAATGTCAAAAGAATTCCTACTCTTAAAACTTCAACTAGCATTCCTTCCTTCAGCTTACTTTGGAAGAGCTGAAGAAGCCCTAATAAAATCTGAAATCTTGATAATATATATTCAATCTAAAATCAAGAAACACTTCAGGTCCAAAAGCTTCCAAGTTTCTACTTATACCCCATTGGCTCTTCAGCTCCAAACATCTGTAGACATATGAAACAAAAAGCCAGCCAGCACTGGTCTGCAATAAATAAACCATACATCAGAGATAGAGCTTATCTGTCTTAAAACAAAGCTGTAACTTTTTGTGATTGCTTCACCAAACAGCTTGGCACATGTTCTAGAAGATGATATCATGACTTTGATTTTGAGATATGGTTAATGTCATCTATTGCTCAAACTTCTCTAAATCAAAGTACTGTTGCAAAGTATTTGCAGTATAGGCATAGCATCTAAAAAAGCAAATTAGGCTGTGCAGCTGGAAAAGAAGCACCTTCTGAAAAGTCTTAATAGAAGAACATAACCATTGAACAGATTCTCTTACACCACCTAGCCTTGAAAATAACACAAGGCTTTATATTAATGTATTGCAGGGCCTCTCACTACACATTACCAATGCCCCATTTCCATTTACTATTCAAACTAGATGGACACAATCTTTTCTTCCTTTTAACTGTTACCTATATACAAGGTCCTTGTACAAGAGACTGTAAATGCTGCTATGGCTATGATTAACTGCTGTCTTTCATCAGTGCTTGTAGAACAATTTAAAGTAGAACATAGATAAAAAAGACATGTAACAAAGCAGAAGTACAACCATGATTGCCAAAATCCTTTTCCTGCAGACAGCTGTGCTGCAGACAGCTGCAAATGGAGTTTCCCCAAATACACGTAGACACGAAAAGTGGGAGTTTCCACAAGTGATTTATTTCCTTGGCAGAGGTTTTCAATTCCAAGATATTACTGTTAAAACAATTTTATTGCTAGGCTGGTTTGTGATGAATTGCATGCAATTCTGTCACTAAGGTACTCATAATTGATAAATTCTGTTGGACTCCAAAATGATTTCTGCTTAGATATCAAAACAGCTTTCAGCATTTAAGCTGGGAGACCATGGAACTTCAGTAAAAGCAACACCTAAATAAAGGCTTTCATTGATGATTTGAAAGCTTATCTGATAGGTACAACTTGCCATATAAAGTCTGTTGCTGGGAAATATTTTTCCTGCTTTCTTAGAATTTTACTTAAATCATAAATATAAAGTACATCAAAGTCCAAGAGGAAAAAAAAAAGGCAATACCCCACCTTAGTAGCCTACACTTAGGTTTACTATTTTCTACCATTTCTGGTACTAAAGCATTTTGGCAAGACATAAACATCCATCAGGTCATTGTATACTGTACCTGTACAAGACTAACGTAACTTAGGTCCAAGACTACTATTGCCAGATAAAGAGAGTATTCTGTCTGAATGCATATGTCAATCAACATAAATATAAGCAATTTTAAAACAGTCCTGCAGTAGGATATTAAAACAAACAAAACCACATAAAGCTCATAGAGAAAGTCCTTTTGAATGTCTATCAGCAAAAAACTGCAATGAGTAAATTCATAAACTCTACCACTGACCCCCATAGCAACCTACTCATTGAATCCTAAGGAAATGCAGCAAGCCCTGGTTTAGAGGAAGCATTTGATCTCATCATCAGAGTCCTTCAAGCCTGTGTGTCCCTCTCCTGGCAGACAGCAGGAACCTTAAAGTTAAAAAAATATACCTCTGCAGGCAAATGACTGCAACCAGCAGCAAAAAGGAAGCTCAACTTCTGTCAGATCCTGGAAAAACAAAACAAACATTTTCTATTTATATTTTGCTTCTAAAGAGACTATGTGATACAATTTAAAGACACGGTATAACTGCAAAGAGAAGAGAAGGTAGTGTGGAGATCTCATAGTAGCCTTCCAGTATTTGAAGGGGCTACAAGGAAGCTGGAGAGAGACTCTTTGTTAGGAGATGCAATGACAAGTTAAGGGGCAATGGGTACAAATTGAAGGAGGGGAAATTTAGGTTAGGTATTAGGAAGAAGTTTTTTCCTGTGAGAGTGGTGAGACACTGGCACAGGTTGCCCAGGGAGGCTGTGGCTGCCCCAACCCTGGCAGTGTTCAAAGGCAGATTGGATGAAACCTTGAGCAACCTGGTCTAGTGGGAGATGTCCCTGCCCATGGCAGGGGGTTGGGACTAGATGGTCTATAAGGTCCATTCCAACCCCTAAAATTCTATGATTCCATGCAAAGACTCTCTCTCCACTTTACCACTGTACAATATGGTAGATGGTACTGTTTTTAAATAATTAAGCAGTGAAGCATCTCATAGTTTGCTGTTCTCATACGTGGAAACTCTGACTATGAACCAGAATCTCAAAATAAGCTAATAACCACAACAGTGTAATTTATAGAATTAGAAGGTCCAAATGGGCTGTACTGCTAATGGACTGTCCCCACCTCCAGCAGCTCTGAAGCTCCTTGTGCTCAAAACCTCACACAAGTAAGTGGGTGTACTAGAAACACGATTTCTTTATTCTGATTCCAATGACTGTTCCATTTTAAATCACAATGCAAACTTCTCCAAAGGATGATGTAAATCCTAAGTATTTTGCCACTCTTACCTCACAAAACACTAGATGAAAGGACTGAAACAGGTAGAAGGCTGGTTTACAACAACCAGGATTTAAGACTACTGTATATTTCATCACTTAGGTAAATAGTCCTTTTGGGTTTTGGTGGGTTTTTGTTTTACTTTGTTTTTTGACAAGCAGCAAAAAAAAGAAGAATGCATGCAAGCTCATGCTTACTTTCAACAAACACTGAATTGTAAACACCACATTGTGTATACTTGGGATTTTAAGTGAAGATTTAAAAACTAAAACAAATGTACACTGCAAAGCTGTGCCAGAAAGACAGCAGTAAACAGCTTTAATTTGGAGGACATGAGAGGGAACAGCCAATTCATATCACTTAAAACAACCATAAAATGTGCAATCGTGTGCAATAAGCTTCTTCTACAAGGCAATTTGGACAATAGCCTTTTATAATTTATTTTATGGAAATCATTCTTTGCTTCAGAAGTATGACCAAAAGGAAAAAAATTCATTCCCCTAAATCTTGCTTAATTGAACTCCAACATCAAGGATTCACTTGACATTGACCTACATCTCTAAAGCTGTAGAGTTGCATTCAAAAATGAGTTCATGTAAGGCTATTTTCAAGTACAGAAGACTTAAGCATTACTTTATAAGACATGAACAACAACATTCAAACTTCACATAACAGATCAGGTTTCCTAATCAAATACACTGCACAATGGTACATGGCATGGTGTCAGCAGTTTGCATATTATAAAAGTAACAAATAGCTGACACTAAGATAGGCCAAAGCCAAGGAGCTAAAATACAAGTTCTAGATTCTTACTTTCTATCTGATGTTGATGTCACTTAACTCTTCTCAAGTCAGCTCCTTTTCAGACCTGTCTTGAGTGTCCAGACAGGTTTTGGGGAGGTTGGAGGACAAACTTTATAGGGTGGTGTTCTACAGGGAAGCTGGAGGACTCTTTGTTAGGAACTGTAGTGATAGGACAAGGAGTATTGGGTATAAATTGAAAGAGGGGAGATTTAGATTAGATATTAGGAAGAAGTTCTTTTAATCTGAAGGTGGTGAGACATTGGAACAGGTTACTCGGGGAGGTTGCAGATGCCCCAACCCTGGCAGTGTCCAAAGCCAGGTTGGATAAAACCTTGAGCAACCTCATCTAGTGGGAGTTGTCTCCACCCAGGGCAGGGGGTTGGGACTAGATGATCTTTAAGGTCCATTCCAACCCCTTAACATTCTATAATTCCAGGATGTCAGTCTCTGGCACTTCAAAATGACACCAATAATCCCATGAACTGCAGATTCTTAGGTGGCTGGAAAAATATTACATATCTGTGTCCAGTTTTTACACTCCTTAGATCTCACTCCATACAGCTATTCCTATTGTCCCATCAAGTGACCAAAAAATCCTAAATTTTGTAAACTGGAACACTCACTTTAAAAGATATTTCTACTTCCTTCCCACCAACTATTCTTACTAAAACTAAGACATACAGACTTATTCCAGACAAAGCTTGAGTCTAGCAGAAGCCTGGAATCTTTTACATATACTCCTCCTCCCATACATTTCCCCTCCTTTTTTTAATTTTAAGATGCTTCTGGGCATCACATTAAGCTATCCTATCACGGAGAACTTGATTATTTTCAAATCCTTTCTCAAACATCTCCATCTCAATTGTCACATCTAAGATCGTGCAAAGGCCATTTGGCTGATTCCTGGTCTCATTGACTCTTCACCTCCAAAAGTTAGGGTTTTTTATTAGAGACTAAGAAGAAACATGCACATATATACAGTTCTTAAACAAATGGTGAATGTTACAAACTTCAGCAACCCTTCTAATCTTCTTGGTAGGATGAGCTACAAAGAATACATAGCCTTTATGCACCATTCTCTTTTACAGTTTCCTTGAATACAGTGCAGCCAGACTCTTCACAGAGATGAGCTGGTTATGACAGAAGGGCTCCCTTCTTCATGACCTCCAAAATCTTGTGTTTTCTGCACCACCTAGAACCAACAGCTTTTGTGTCCAATGAGCCTGTAAGGCATTCTTTCATTTCCAAGTTCTGGTTCTACACAGAATTCATATGGAGCACAAAACATTTCCAGCAAAAGCTTTTACAATATTTACAGATTCTCTTCCTGCTATACACATCTTAGCTATTATTATGGCATTCTAAATACTTGTTGTACACAATGAAGAGCTGAAGCTGGATTTCACTTGCACAAAGGAAATTCAGGAATTTGGGTCAATGGGATCAGTCCTGTTTCAGCCAAAGTAATCAAACCTGACATCTTTGTATGGTAAACACAACAACAGTTCCCTCAGACCCAAACCAAATGACAGATCATATATATCACAGATGCATTGATCCAGCTGTGTGCATTACTGCTACCACAACATAAAACATCTACAAAAGCTGAACTTAAAGGAACAAATGTGCTGTTTCTGCACACTTTTAAAATACTTAATGCTGTTTGTGACATTTTATTTATTATTTGAAACCACAGATGATACATTTAACACCCTCTAGAAAACTGCACGTAATAACTATATGAAAGTGCAGCTGTACATTACTAACACATTTATACCTACAGCCATAAAAAGAAGTCTCAGCTTTAGAGGTGTACTAGAAAGCATTGAAATTGCATTACACTCTGTCCAGAAAGCCTTCCCTTCTTCCAGAAAGCGCCTGACAATCTTTTATGCATTCTAGTCATTTATTTTTAACTAGTAAGCTACTATTTTAATGAAAAACATTTCCAAGATATAATGGAGCTCAATTTCTGTCATGTACATCTCCAACAGATCAAAATGTAACAATCTCAACACTTCAAACTAAAATTACCCTGTTACATACTTGCAAAAATTTTGTCTACAGAATATTATGAAAAATTTCTACATTTAGCAGCATCACCAGTTAGCAAAGACTCATAGAATCACAAAATCATTGTGGGTCACATCCGTTGCTCCAGTGCCACTTCCTCTCCTGTACAGTCTACCAGAGAACCAGCAGCTGGCATAGTATAATCAAGAATAACAAGTGCAAGGACTGAACTAGTTATAGTTTAACTGGATGTGAAAAAACAAGCCTAAAGTAAGAAAGGCCAGGAGAATATTAGAAAGCATTAAGACTAAGGTATACACAATTGATCTTGAAAGAGTTCTTGCTACAAACTATATACTTTGAAGTCTTAAAGCTCACGTGTTTTGTTCATTTAGATTGCTGTATAGTTTATTATTTTCCATTCCACTTGGTTGGCGATTAAATTGTTCAGTTAGAAATCACAAGGAATCTATTGTCCAAGACTCATCATTCTTTCAATATTTTGGCTGTTCTACAGAACACTATCATCAGTCCTTCTCATTGTAATACAAGCTCCCTCTTTGTTTTCTAGGTAATATTGCTGAAATAAGCAACACAAACCCATCAGAACTCAAGCCACTAGGGTTAAATAGTGAATAGAGGTATAGTTTATCTTACTCTTAACACAGGATTATCAGAAACATACCAGGTTTTTATTTATTTTTTGTACAGACTCATGCCCAAGTATCGGGCCAAGTTCATATTTGGTCTTTACCTGTGAGTTGCTCGAAAACCCTAAAAACCCAGTAACAAAAAAACCAAAACAAGAAAAGGAAGTCTGCCCAACACCACTGCTACAGCTGGTAGACTGTGTGGGTGACAGAACTTTCAGCACCACTGCTACAACTGGTAGACTGTGTGGGTGACAGAACTTTCCTACAATTTTTGTTTCCATAGGAAGGTAAGAATAACACTTCACAACTCCTGATTCATGTGTCAGGTGTGTTTCTTCCACATTCCTTCTCAATTAACACAGACCAGCAAGCACATTTACAGCAAAATCCTACCAGGTCATGCAATTCATCTCCTTAGGGCTACAAAAATTACAGAGGGTGAGTAACATGTGGCAGGCAAATTACTCAGAATGATAGAAATGGCATAGGCATAGAAACAAGAATTAATTAAAAGCATTTAATTAATATGCTTCTTTCTATCTAGAATGGAAGATAACACTCCAGGAAGGAAGGGGATTGCATACAGTTGGCAAATTCAGAATTTCAAGCAAAAAGACTTCTATTTGCTGTATTTCATAGCAAAGACACTGCTGAAAATGCCTTCTGCTTGGCTTTCTCTCAATAAACAAAGCCTGTCAATCAAGTGCCACATCCTTGGAGTAAGATCTCCAGCTCTGGAAGAAGAGACCCAACTCACTGTTCAACAGCCCAGCAGTGAGCTTCCTACTACCAAGTAATTATTAAGTAGCATGATATTGTTGCAGCCCATTGCACCAGAGTTTAGTACATCTTTAGTGATTAACAGATTTGTCTCTAAGCCCTTACCACCTGCCAACCCAATTTTGCTGGGGAGCTGAATCCCAGAGTGCAAGTGCACAGGTGGCATCAGCAGCACTGTGACACCCTTCACTCCCACTAGGATATCCTTCAACCCCAGCAGTCCTCTCATTCTCTAGGACCAATGAGCCACAGATCAGCAGCTCTGCTAAGCAGAGGAGCCACCAGCCAGCAGGGACAAGGAGAAACACAACTGCTCTCCACTGCAGGAGGAAGGATGCCATGCAGCCTGGAGAAACAGCCTGGCAGCAGAGGCACAGCAGGCACAGTGCCAACATGACAGATACTTTCCAGACTTAATCACTTTGGTATCATCCAGTACTGTGTACAGCTGGAAATATGGTATTCCATCTTATCGGCATTGTTGCCATCATTATTAGAAAGGTTATCTGCGCCTCACAGTAAAACGACGTGAGATTCAACAAATCCACACATCCCTCTGACAGTGCTTCAATTGGCCTCTTCAGACTCAATTCAGAGACATTCTGAACTACAATCTACTTCAGAGCAGCTGTGATATCTGCCCATGGACAGCAATAAGAGCTTCTTCTTTTCGTTTTTCTTTTGGGGAGGGCAGGAGGCAGATGACTCACTGAGGCTTTGAGCTCAGAAGGAAAAAGGAATTTCACTGTGAGTTCTTCCCATAACAGCTTCCCACAAATACTGTAATTTCTTCTTAGTGGCTAGAGAATATTTTGGCTACCTAACTCTGTTCTCCTAGTTTAAACATGAAAAGTACATTTAAAATATTCCTCTTTCCACAAATTTCCCCCCCCACCGCACAGTCACACAGCAAGTATTTATCTAGCCTAGTCCTAGCAGTCTGCCATGCTTAATTTACTCCTGAGTAAGAATACCCACACAAGTTTATTGATGGTGGAACTGGAATAAATTTGTGCCAGACTATGCATCATATTATTATTTGTTTGGGTTCTCCTAAACTCAGGATGACAACTCTGTTGTATATAACCCCATCACCGCACAGTCACACAGCAAGTATTTATCTAGCCTAGTCCTAGCAGTCTGCCATGCTTAATTTACTCCTGAGTAAGAATACCCACACAAGTTTATTGATGGTGGAACTGGAATAAATTTGTGCCAGACTATGCATCATATTATTATTTGTTTGGGTTCTCCTAAACTCAGGATGACAACTCTGTTGTATATAACCCCATTATTATTTTTCAAGGTGCTTTTCTACCTCCAGCTCATTAGGGGGAAGAAAACTACTAGTCTCATGGGAAGACTTGTGTGCCTCTGCTGCAATGGGTATTTTGTCTTCTCAGAAAAACCTTTCTGGTTAGCATTCTGTTGAGTGTATTCACCTATTTACAGTCCTAATGCAAGTCTCCAGGTAGATATCAAAGGTAACTACTCTCTCCTAGACACCAAACAGAGACTGCACAGGATTGATTGTCCCATGCTCCCACATGTAGTACACCCACTTTGACAGCTGAAAGTGTATTTCTCCACACAATGTGTATGGAAATCTGTGTACACAAATCTCACTTCACTCGCTTCAAACTGCGCCGTGTTTTGGAAACATCCCTACCTGGCATGACAGTGGAGTCTGATTAATTGACTGAAAAATTACAGTGGAAAGCCTGAATGTTTAAGCCTGACTGATTAAAGGCAATTAACAGCTGCAGATGCTCAGCAGCTGTGCAAGTCAGGTCACTCTCTTGGCCAAACATAGCTCAAAGTGCCTCATTTTGATTACTCAAGCTTACAGATCAGTTTTGAATTAGCTAATTATAAGCCTTTCATCTGTCAATGGGACCTATAGGCTCATAGTCCATGTTTCTTTGTTCTAAGTTCCTCTCTACATCACTATCAGGAAAAAAAAGTCTAAATTCAAAGGAAAAAAAAAGCTAAAAAATCTAATCCTTCCAGGAATACAGGAAACTACAGAAAACAACAAAAAGAAAGATGACTAGCTCTTACACAAGACTATGTATCTACAGTGTACAGTTTTACCAGTATAAGGACATACTAGAAGCTCACTTCAGTACATAGGCTTGGCCAAAACAGTGTGATTGCTAGATCTGTGTAAAAGGTTTAGGAGTACATGTAATGCAAAACCAATTTTCAGTAACAACCTATGTCATCCCTGCAATAAAAATCATACCACAGGAAATAACTGTCTTGCAATTGTAATACACTGAACTTAGTTTCTTCAGAGTTCCAGCTTGTTCGAGGAGAAACAAACAGTTATGTGACATGTTGTAATAGAATTACTGTTAAGCAACACCAAGGTAATGATTTACTGCTTTTAGTAGAGTTGTCACAAGATTAGAGACTAATAATTTAAGCCTCTGCTGTTTGGTTGCAGGAACTAGCTCTCAAGGCTAACCAACCTCAGCACTTAGATGCATGCAAGGAACTTCTGCTGAAGTTAAGGGAACTAGGCAGACTTCGAGGTGAAATTCATAAGGATGTGGCATTTAAACCACGTTTAAATCTTTTTACTTTGTAGAAAAATTTTAACAAGTTTTATAAATAGACCAATACAGAGATTGTCCCTCACTCAAGTCAAAATGTTAAAAAGTATGGTTAGTCTTGTAGAATCATGGAAGAGCCAATAAAACATGAGATACAGGACCATAACAAAGAAATTTTAACTTGGAATAAGATTTCAATGCAGACATTGAAAGGAAATCACAGGTAAAATCTAGTTTCTAATTTATAGGTGTCTATAAAATTTATATTTGTAAAAATGACTCTTTCCAGGATGATGATTAATGTCTATCACAGCAGTAGCTGAAGTTAGAATTAGAATGAGGAAACAGAGCTTCCTACGAAACCACTTTTTTGGGGGGTGAAAAAATAAAAGCAATACATGCTTTTACACTTAAGTCTGTTCCAGGATCTGGGATGTTGCCCTGAAGTGCTGCATTAATAAAGGTAAGACATCTCAGTGACTGATTTCAGCAGAATAAAGCTCTCCTGGAGAGTAGGAAGCTTATTTATATGGAGAAGAACCAAACATGGAAGTGGGAACTGATGTGTCAAGTAAGATTTCCCTCCTCCAAGGGTTCCTGTTTTTTGTTCTTCACATCTTTAAACAAAAAAACTCCAAGCTAATAAAAGACAAAGCTGGAGTTATTTAAAGTCATCTCAATCGAAGAGCATTTAGAATTAAGTCTTGTTTTTGTTAAAAGATTAATTATTAAATTGCACAGCACAGGTTCATGGTTCATCTAAATAGGAAGACTGCCAGCTAAACCAGACCTGACCTTATTTCCATCTGTTACAGCAGGCTAACACCAAAAGATGCAGTTCAGCTGGCAGTTCTGGGTTGGCTAACCTGAATAATGAAAAAGTACCTTTACACTGAGTAAGAAAGGAGTTCAGGTCACTCGAGTCCCATCTAAATTCAATGTCCTGTCCTAAATGAGAGAAAACCCATGCAAGCAGACTACATTTCCCTCACCCAGCATGGTTGGTTTTTTTCATTTTCTTGACTACGCAAGTACTAAACCTAGGAATCCTAAATTTTCCTACTTCCTTCTACTATTTGCTCTCCTCTTGTTTACTTGGCTGTGCACCAAAATGAGAAATCCCTTGCTTTTAGTCATGCCTGTCATGCACAAATCACCTTTCATGATGAGTCTTGCAGCACACTTCCCATTGCCTCTCTTTCTCTCTAGTCAACTCACTTAGACAAAGAAAGATCTCCAAGGCAGCAACAGTTCCAGACATGCACTCTGGTGCCATTGGACTCTCCCAGCCTTTTCTTTCCAAGTACTGCCAGAAGCAAGAATGAGGAATATCATTCAAACTCCACAATGCAGGTTGTGTTTTACAGCAAGTTGGGACTAATCACTTAACTGGAACTTGGTAAGCAATGCTAAGCCCTCATGCTGGAAATTTACAAATCAAGCTGTAAGACAGGAGAAAAACTGGAACATAAAATACTAGCAGCCAATGCTAAGAACTGCATTTAAGTACATTTTTGATGTACATATTGCTGCTCCTCCTCTGTTCTAGCTGTCAGCAGCCACTGTCTAGAAGCACTGCTCAGTCAGTCTATGGTTCTTTTTTAAACTCAATTAAACTCTACTGAAACTGGTACAGTGTCTGAATTCTAACATCACTGCAGTACTGCTCCATGTATGCAAAAAAGCATAATGGAGTATGGCTGCACAGCACAGTTAAAAATAATTGGCAAGATAAATAGTTGACCCACCTCCAGTCTTTGTGTCATGCCATCAATTTTGACAAAGAAAGAGAGAAAACAAAAAAAGCCCCCATCTCTGCCTGAAGGCTCAGGTCATAGACTGTTCCCACTCTCATAGGTATGCTGAAAATGGTAAGACAACACCAATGCAGTTATTGGATAGGGGGAAGGGAGGCAGAGAAGGTGAACAAGCAATAGAAGGGAACACACTAAAGAACAGATGACTACACCGACACTGTGAGTCTCCATGCACGTGACAAAAGGCTCCAGTCTGTGAAGCAACAGTCTCCTGACTGGGCAAAAGTGATGCTGTATCTATACAGAAACTCATAACTGAATTCAAACTCTGAGAACTGAAATAATGTGATGAACTGTCAACTCTGCAAATGTGTCCAGAGCCTTGGAAAGACATTCTTATTTTTCATACTCTAGTAGTGTACTGAATGTTGCCACCTAGTAAATTTTAATCTGGCTTCTTTTAAGGCTCCAGCTACTATGCTGAGGGATTTTATATTCTAGTTTTTTAAAACTCCATGTTAACCTTCCAATTAGAGGAAAAGCTTAAACATGCAGTACAGGTACACTGGAAGAAAGTAAATAATAAATGCTTGCCTAAAATACATATAACATTTTCTTCCTAGGGACCTCATTCATGACCTTTGCATGTTTGTGCAGTGTTCCTGCCAGAAAGAATAGAATTCAGGGTTCTGGTACTCACAAAATAAGGTTAAATGTTACTCAGCACAACCAACAGATTTTTTAAAAAGAAAAATAAATCGATCAGGCTGATACTTCAGTCAGTTGTTGCTCCTATATGAGCCCCCATAGAAATTCCATTTTCATATTTCGAGGAGAACATCTGGAATGAAAAATTTCCTGTCTGAAGAGCCCTTACAAGTGAGTTCATGATTAAAGGCATAAATCTGAGTTTCTTCTAGTATTCTGGCTTATGGCAAAGCTGAAGCAATAATGAAATAAAAGTGGTTAAATATGTTTAGTAACTTTCCTATTTGGGGTTTTCAATGTAGTCCTTACACTGAAACAATCAAGAATATCAATGAAGTGTTTTACAGCAATACATGCAAGTCCTTTATGCATGCAAGTGTCAAGAGGAGATGATATTGTACACATAAACAGAGTTTAGTTGCTATGTCTACTACCTCAAGCAACAAAACCCATAATCTGTTTACATGGACCTTCTCAAGTTTTTGTAAAGTGATCTCAAACTTATGTGCAGGTATTAAGTTTTCTAAATGTCCCATGGGAGAGTAAAAGCCATTTCCATTCTGTAAAAGTCTCTGTAGGCTACTAAATCCAGCTGGAATAATCAGACCATCCTTCAGTGCTCACACATTACAATGTACAGTAAACACCTACATAAATTAGAGTCCATCAGACTATAAAGAACAGAACCCCAAACTCCTGTATTTCTGACCTAACATATCCAGGGAAGTGGTCTACCGTGACAAAACCAAATCTTGTGGGTTTGTAAGTTACAGTTGAGTGGTTGCATTTAACTATGGAAAAAGTGTTTACCTTTCTAAAAGGTAAAGATAGAAAGCTAGTTTGAACTGGCAAGTTCCTTCTTTGGCAAATTAACACTAGAAGAGCAGGGCAGGGTGGGAAATCAACAAAGGCATTTCTGAAAGACAAAACTGATGTATTGATTCAAAGATATCTACTGCTCTGTTAGAATGGAAATGATTCTGATAATACATGATTACTGATGTACAGTTTGTCAGCTGATGTTATAACTTAGCATAAATAAAATAAAAATCCAGAAAGCTTTAACAGTAACCAGAGAGAACAGAACAGTGAGAATGGATAAAAACAGACATTCTTTGGCCTTCTTGGAGATTTACCTGTGGCCTTTCCAGAAAGGTAAGACTGTAAGGAAGCAAAAGTCTGTTTTCCCTCCCACTAGGCAGCTAGAGACAAGAAAATTAATCCAGTTACAAAATTCAGCAAACAGCTATTCCTAAACTTAGCCAAAACTTGCTTATTTCACACCAGCTATGTAGCTCAGCTCCTTACAACTGTTTTAGGAGACAAATCCAGAATGTCCACTTTCCATGAAGCTAAGACTTGTCAGAAGTACTTTGGAGAGAGCCCTAGCTACAGATTAGGTGTCTCTAAATCAGCCTGGTTAAGCCAGCCCATGCCTGCAGCAGGAAGACAACAATAATCCTTAGAACAGGCATGCAGGCCTCTTCTCGGCTCCTAAAAACAGTTTGCAGGACTTGAAGCTGCAAGTATTGCCAAGATCTGATTTCTGAGTGATTGTATTTCCTTTTCTGCACTATAGATCATCTTGAAATATCTTTCTGCCAAAGATATTCAGATACGCATAACTACAGCAATAACACCACCTTGGAGGAGATAAGAACTCGGTCATTACTGGAAATGAGCTGGCACAAAAGCAAAGTAAACAGATTATTTCAGTTGTGCTGGTATGCTGGGATAGAGGGTGAACAACATCTAGGTTTGTTTCCATAGGAAGTCATGTCCCTGCATTCTCCCATAACTATTGTCTTGTTTAAAATTCATCTCTTGCCTTGGGAAAAATTGTTTTCAGATTCCTGCATGTGTTAGATGAAATATGGACTCTTCAACCTCCTTTCTTTTTAACAAAAAAGTAAGAAATTCAACATAGGAGTGTATGAGGAAGAGGCAAGACTGAAAAATACTTCAAACAAGTGTTAGAGAATACTGTATAGACAGTATATTGCTCTAAAGAGAATAGTGTACTGAGAATTCTGTTATGTGCTCCACTCTACTCATCTAAAGCAAGCAGCCCAATGATACATATGCTTGCTTGTAGTATATAAGATGATAAATAATTCCTTAAAGCTTACACTGATACTCCAGTGCAGTTATACTGATCAAAACTTCAGTGCCTTCAATTCTTTACTCAACACGTGGCAAAAGGTATAACTTGTTCAGTCATTCTAGCATAAAATGAGTCATGTTGATAGAAGGAGTAGAGGGGTGTTGATTAATGAGAGAGTTAGCAACGGTTCTTAAATACTAGAGGAACAGTCAGTGACATGCACATGTGACAACAGTATAAGAAATGCACATTCCATTGAGTACCATATTTACAGAAGTGTATTGTGCCTCTCAGATTACCTTGGAGGCTGCCTGAAGTCCCTTTGATTTCTAGACTCCGAAATTCCCTTCCCAACAGTTGGTCCACTACAGTACAGGTTCAAAGCAATTGTGAAACAATGTTATCAGGAAATGCCTTCATGGAATAAGTCTACCTTAAATAAAGGCCCAAAGAATGCTTACCTACAAGAGAGGAGTAGCCATCTAAGTGAACATTTTCTCTCATTCATCAGAAATCCCCATCAGAAGACAAGATGCATTGTGGAAGAATCATTGTGTCAACTAATACTTGGCAATTCCCTGACAACTGTTACAAGTCCTCACTATTGCTTATGGAGCTATTCATCAATGCTACTCAGAGTCTGAGCTTCTATGAACTTTTCTGCTAGGTCTGATAGAAGCAGCAAGCCAAGATCCTGATCCTACAGTAATATAAACTAACAGTTTACAAACAGTAGGGTTACTTACATCTGCAAGTACTTTTAAGATCAGGACTTAAGCCAGAAACAATTAATGGACATAATACTTGCAGGCTGCACATTCCAAACAACTTATGAAACTGCTGGATAGTCTGACAAAACCATAAGTTACCCATTGTTGAACATCCCATGCCAAACACACTGGAAGATACACCAACACTAAGGCAATGTCATCAAGTTAAGACACATTCCCCTCTATTACTGCAATCTTGCAATGCAGAGCAATAAATGCACCAACAACCTAAGGGCTGTGGAGCAAAGAGCAAACAGTGCACCCACCAGGGTTTGAGTGTCAGAGGCACTTTTCCTACAGGTAAAAAGACAAATTCATATTTGCCTTTGGGTCATCCCTGTTTGTGTTTCAGTGCTATAAAGAACAAGTTAACAGTTCTTCATTCATTTCCATTTCTACTTAGTATTCATTACCAAAGTGAATGCCATGTTTGGTTTTCTATCAAAGGAAACTGCTTCACATTCACTTAAGTAGGAAATTGCAGGAGATTATTCATGCCCCCATTTTGCTTTGTTTGTAGGCTAACTAAATTTTCTAACAACAATATTAGGTTGGTAGTCTGGTCTTTGAAGTAGGAGGGGTTCATCTGCCCGCAGGAGCTTACAGAGTCACAGTCAACTGATCAGATTGGCCCCAAACACAGGAATTCTCACAGCCCCACCCGAGGTGTCTGCAGGAACTTATCTGGGGATATTCATTCCTACTGCTTTGAAAACATTAAACCCATTCCAGAACTGTCATTTCTGCATTTCTCTCCTTTATAGCTTAAAAAAAAAAAAAATCTGGACCTTTTAGCATGAAGTTTGTCTTGTTTGTGGAGAAGTTTATTGAAAGCTGGAAGATTTTATAGCAAAAAAAAATTACAAACAGGGAACAGCATTTAACCCACCACTAAGCTGACCCAGTACTGACTCCTCAGTAATGGAATATTGGCAACGAGTATCTATTAATCAGCTCTCCTGCAACAGCACAATGGCTCCATAATACTATAGCAGGAAGGGAAAGAAACATGCCTAAAAGAAAAAGAGCAAGTTAATTCTGCTTTTGTCTGAAGCGTGAAAGAGGTACGTGAAAGAAATAAATTGCAGAGGCTCCAGCTCTACATTTCCTGTATAAATGCAGCCAAAAATAAGCAGAAGAGCTAAATTTGTTTCATAACCTTGAAGACACCAACCCTAAGAGCAAAGTGAAAGTGGAAATTTGCTTTCTGCAGTAGGAAACATACCAGTTTAATGCAACTAATTTCCAAGAGGAAACTTTAGTCTGTCTGTGCCCAGCCAGCCCGAGCACACACACAGCAGGAGACTCTGACATGCACTCAGCAATGCTACTGCTGCACCTGGAATGATGAAGCTAGACATGGCACAAGGCTGTTTCTGTTCAGCTACTGACCTGTACTTTGCTAGCCTCAAGACTCAAGAAAAGATGGCTTAGCAGGCAGGATGGTAGGAGGGGAAATACTTATCTATCTTCTCAATTAATTTGGGACAGGAGTATCCAATTTGCACTGGTCACTTCTGGGATAAAAGCTGACAAATTCAATAAGCATATGTCAGGTGTCCTTTCTCTCTAGTGATACAAGAGGCACAGTACACAGCTTGCACAGACCCTTCACCTGTAGATGAACAGGAGCTTCATACCCAGGCAGAAGTGACAGTGTGACCCAAGTAAGTAGGAGGAGGCTTCCGAGGCTGAAGCAGGTGATAACACTAAAGAAAACATTGTCACAAACACATTTGTACTCCATGTTTCATGTCTAAAAGGTCTTGATTCATCCTTTACCATATAGTTATATTATCACTGGAAACATGCTAGGAGATGACTCCTGATGCTCACAATTCGACACCAAAGCCGCAGGTCAATACATCTTTCCCTTCCCGTAGGAACGCACCTACACCTTTTTTCCGCCCCCCAAAGAGCATTTCCTTCTCACACGGGCAGACTCACACCGGTGACTCCATCCCACCTGCCACCTCCAGGCGACCACAGCAGCATCGCACTGCGGCAGTGAACCCGCGGGACGAGAAGTGTCTTCCCACTGTTTCCCGCACAGCACCGCGAGCGGCACTTTTCCCAGGGAAAGCGGCCGATCCCGAGCGCCTGGACGGCGGCGGCAGCGCGGGGGGCACCGGCACGAGGCTCTCCCGGGCGGTCACGGCGCTTCCCAAGGCTCCCGTGGCTCACCCGAGGAGTTTCCCGGCGGAGACAG
>NW_008652874.1:0-9486 GCF_000695815.1 Acanthisitta chloris
GGCCGTGCAGGAAGCTGCAGGTCTCGGTGTGGACAGGCTACGCCCCCGTGCTCGCTTAGTTTCTCCTTTGGAGGTAATCATTGTACTTCCCACGATGCAAGAACGTAGTTCATGGCCATCCCCTGCTCCTGGTACTTGTGTCCTTCCCAGCTTCATTTTCCTAATGTATGTTACATCGTCTGAATGTGTGTGGCAGCTCAGCCCACTCCCAGTAATGAAGGTGAAGCCAGTGAAGGGTCTGGAACACAGATCCTCTGAGGAGAGGCTGAGAGAATTGAGGTTGTTTAGCCTGGCGAAGTGGAGGCTCAGGAATGACCTTATCACTCTTTACAACTACCTCAAAGGAGGTTGTAGCCAGGTGGGATCAGTCTCTCCTCTAGTGACAGGACAAGAGGACACAGTGTCAGGCTGTGCCAGAGGAAGTTTAGCTTAGACATTAGGAAGAATTTCTTCTCTGAAAGGGAGACTGGGCACTGGAATGAGCTGCCCAGGGAGGTGGTGGAGTCACCATCCCTGAAGGTGTTTAAGGAGAGACTGGACATGGCACTTGGTGCCATGGTCTAGTTGACATGGTGGTGTTAGTTCATAGATTGGACTTGATGGTCTCAGATGCCTTTCCCAACATGATCGAATCTGTGATTCTGGTATACTAGTTAGGATTTTATTGCTTTGCCATGATCACAGTTATTTCTGAGAGGCTTTTCTTATTTCAAAGAAAATGTTAGTTACTATCTTCAAGTAGCAATCACACTGTTGTAGGTTTAGCTTGTTAAAATCTCAGTGCTGTTCCCATGCTGGATTCAGGTGCCATGGCAGAAGAAGTTTTAGGTGCTTACTTGGTCACTCTGACTTCTGGACCCAGGTTTCTGTCAGGAGTGATCCTGCCTGACAGATCTGAGCTCAAGGATGTGTTTTGTCCAAGCATTTTGCTCATACAGGAGACCTGTGCTGCAGAAGAAGTAAGGATTACCAAGTCCAATGTTGGTTTTAATTAAGGTATTTTTCCAGGAAAAACCAAACCCAAGTGATTGAAGTATTCAGAAGTCAGTCTTCATACAAAGCCATTTCAGTGTCTGAGGTGCACTTGAGTGTTTCTGCAAATCTTCACTGACATAAGTAAAGCATTCTGAGTTTGTGAAAGGTTCCTGTTAGTTTGCAGTTGCAGCTTCAGAATGGTAAAAATTTCATTGCACTTTTAATGAACAGAAATTCCCTATTTATGGGGAAACCCATCAAAATGGGGAAGTAAATTGTGTGTGTGCTTGTTATTCTTGGAGAGAAATATACCAGGTGAAAGACAAGTGAGGGAATTTCCCTCCCACCCTGTTTTGGGGGACAGGAAACAAGGCAGCAAAAATTAAACCTCATCTTGACATAGCCCTTGTGAGTCCAGATTGTCTTAATTCCCAGTGTTCTGATGTGGGCACATTTAGTCCTGTGAAGCAGTCCAGTGCCCACAGACACATTTCTGCTTGGTATGTTTGGATGGCAGAGTCCTGAGCACATTGGCCCATATGGTGGCAGCTTCTGCTACTCTGTCAGTGAAGTGATGCAAGTGGATAGGCTCTCTGTAGGGGAGCATCAGCACTGGAGGTGACAGCATTTTTCCCTTCAAATGCCAAAAACTGAATCCAAGATTGCGTAGGTCTTGCATAGAGAGAGAGAGAGGAGGTGAGACCAGGTAGCTTGGTTGTTGTGTGATGTGTAGTTTGGAAATCTGGAGATGTCCCAGACGCAACTCTGTGTATTCATGTGGTGATTTGTGATTCAAATGGTTGTTTTCTTCAGCTGCAGTCAGGACTGCTTGACGTGGGAACTTGCTAGCTCTGATGGTGAGCCCAGAAGTCTGGGTATGGATTACTGTATTTTCTTGTGGGTCTCTCTTCAGCCCAGCTGCAACAGAGCTGGCTGCTTGCAACACTATATTTTTCTTTATTTTGTTTTTCCCCCCTTTTTTCCCCCTCTCTGAAAGCAATCAGTTCCAAAACTGCTGTTTAAGCTTCTCTCGCAGCTTGAAGATGATATCGAAACTCAAGTTACTAGAGATAACACACAATATGTGGTTTTGCGGTTAAAGGAAATGGTTAAAGCTTATTTTAATAAGAGGAAGTGAGAGGTTGAAGTATTCATAGCTGCCTTAGAGAGTGCTGTAGATGCTGCCTAGAGTAGAGATTTTTCAAGGATTAAGAATTTTATTGATTGTTAGAAGGAAAGCAGGAAAATTTGACTTCCCAAAGAATCACAGAAGTTGTTAAAAGAAACTTACACACGTTATACTTCATCTTCCTATACAAATTTCAGTTTTGATGTCGTTGTGTTTAGCTGTTAATTGTTCATTGTTTCCTGTTTACTGACCTTCTGCCTGCTGTTGTGTTTTGAAACAGTTCGAAGTCTGTTGTTTTTAAGATGGAGTGTCTGAGTGTATGTTGGTTTTTGCCTCTGAGACCGACATGTAAAGTAGGAAAAGTGGAGTTACTAAGGTAATAGTGGATGATGAGACAAAACTCAGGTTGGATCTGTACAGAGGTGGTTGTTTTGTTGCTGTTGTTTTGAAGGATAAGTGTTTACTGCTTTCAGCACTGGGACCAGTATTATTCCTGAACTTGGAATTCTTGCTCTTGTGGTTTCTCTCCTGGCTTGTTCCTTCTCCTTTTTAAGAATTTATCCTCAGTTACCTAGGCTAGCAATTCTATTACTGTTTACCCTGTAGCTCTTTTGTCATTACTTGCCAACCACTACACCTCTATAAATCAAAGATAGCAGGGGTTTTTCGTGCCATCCTGGCTTGGGTGAGGCTTGGATTTCGTGGTTGCTTTTCTGAGCAGACCAGGACTTGTGTGGGTAAGCTCTGTGTCATGCAGTTAGTGCTGTCAAGTCAGTGTATTGTTTGAGTGGTGGCAGCAGAGGAATAATCTTGTTTTCTGTGGGCCTGTCTTTAGTTTGTTTACAAAGGCCTTGGCTACCAGGAAGTGTTTACAATAAGATTTCATCTTGAAGTACCTGAAGTATAGATGTAGCCAGAGCAAATCAAGGGAGTGTGATTTTGAAGAGTGTCGAAGCAGTGCTACTGTCAACAGAGCTGCTGGGGCTGAAAGTTCAAGTTTTGAATTATTTAGAGTATATGTTAATCAGACATGATGTTACTTAGCATGAGGTGCTTTACTAGCAGTGTTCTTTTCTTCACAGTATAGGTTTTACCTTTGCAAGGTTTTTTCTTTAAATGTCCTTAAGAAAACCAATTCTTCTTACTTCCCAACTCATATGATTGCATAGAATCTAAAAAATTAGTATCTTAAAGCAGTTCTTACATAGGAACTGCATAACTGAAGTCATAGATAAGGAACTTAATATTTGCAGAGGCTTTAGCTGACTTGATATTTACTATTCCAAACTGAAAATGTGTCCCAGTCTATTGTGAGTAACACATAGCTTGGTATGAAGACAGATTTAAAATCATTAATTGTCAGTTAGTTTGTTAAAGATGTAATAGTGGGAATATTGGATTTTTACCTATATTGAAGATGTTACTTCCTAACCACTTTTTAAAGACTGAGTGCTTCCTGTTTTCCCTCTATATTTTCTTCTCTGCAGCAGCTAAAGTACGTACTCTTTTCAAAAGAGCAAGAGAGGGAGAGAGGAGGACTGCATCAGGTCTCCTGTGGTACAAGCCAAGGCTGAATAGAGGTCAAATCTTATTTCACCAGCCTTTGTGCTCCCTGGGAGATTGGAGTGAAGCAAAAGATCCCAAAGCTCAGAAACTGGACTGGAGAGGACAAGACAAAGTCTAAACATCTCTCTGGAGAGTTGTAAAAGCCAATTGATTGATTAATAAAACCAGTCAATAAAGTGTACTGCAGGAAAAAGTAGGAGATATTTCAGATGACTGGAAGACTCTGGAGAAATTTCCAATCTGCAGAGCTCTGTAGTTTGGAAGGATGTAGTATTAGATCACCCCTTTGACACTGAGCTCTGTGCTGGAGTGCAGAGCTTTGAGCTGGAAGGAAAAACTTGCCACTAATCCAGGTTTGGGTTGTGAGGTTGGTGTCAGAATGAAAAAGTAATGTCTTCAGGTCACTGGGAAGTGCCTTAGGGTGGGGCAGTATTGCTTCCATAGATGTCAGCAGTTCTTTAAAGGTTAGTATGACACTATATGTCTGTGCCTGTGATCTTGAAGGAATGGCTTAGAATACTGTCCCACAGATGATCAAAGGAGGAAGCCCCAAACAAGCTCTCAGTGCTGGCAATAAAAAAAATTCCTTTGCTCTGGAAGCAAATACAAACTAGTGAGACTATATCACCTTTTTTTTTTTTAACTCAGAAAAGCAGCTGAATTTGTAAAGAAACAATAAGACTTTCTAATACAATTAAAAAAAAAATCTCACAATATCTTCTAAAAAATACAGAGAGAAAGCCAAGTGTGTTTATCCATTTGCATAAAGAATTATTTTGCCTTGTTTCTTGCCTTACAAATATGAATTACCTGCCCCCCCATCACTGTTAACTTGCCTTGCCATGTGTTGACACAGAACCACATCCAGTTTCAGTTGCAAGATATTTATAAGTTTGTGTGCAGAAGAGAAACACCTAAAAAGTTGTAACAGTTCCCGTTTTAGATTAAGAATGGTTAGAACATTCCCATTGCTTTGCTTTCTTTTGTTAAGATGTTATTTTATAAACTGCATTTTAAGGAAAGCTTTGTGGCAGTGCGACTAATATTTTTTTCTTTGTGTTTCACCTGCCCCATACTTGATTAATAGAACCAAGTGCTTAAACAGGTGCCTCAGACACGAGGACAATGTGAATTTACCACTGTACACATAGTGTCAAACCCAGTGCATTTCTCTCATCGGCACAGCGACGGGTCACTAGTGTGGACAGCTTAGTAGATGCATTACATGTTGAGCTTAGGAAGGCTGCTGACATGACCTCATCTGATTGTTCTCAAGAACAATCTAAGGAAGTACAGTCTGGATGAAGCTGTAATAATGAAAGCAGATGAATAACCATATTAGGGAACAGTTGTGAAGATCTCCTGTCAGCCTGCAGATCAGCAGGGGCTCCTTGGGGCATGTCTTACCTCTGGTTCCAGTCACTCTTTGCATTAACAACCTAGCTGATAGCTACAGTGTGCTTAATAAACTCACGGGGAGGAAGCTGGGAGAAGCTACAGAACCTAATTGAAATTCAGTTTGAGCTTAACAAATTGTGGGTATGGTCTAACAAACTTGCCGGTGGCTGGGCAAGTATGATTGTAAGCTATTATGTGCTTAGTGGAATTTAAAGTACAAAATGAGAAGTAATGAGATAGCAAGGCTCCAGAAAATAGGTGGGAAAGGTTAGGGACATGCCAGGGCAAACTTGAGCCAACTAAGTTGAACTGCAAAAAGAATCAGGGGTGACATGAGGTCTTATAAATGTGTGAGCAAGATAATCTGAGGAATATCTAAGTAGTGCATTGAGATTAATCCAGGGTATACCTGATCCAACACACTTTTCAACAAAGATGTGGACCAAATGGAGAAAGTCTTCAGCAGAGTAATTAGAAGGATGGGTGGTGTTGCAGGAGATTTCACCCATTAAGAAAATGGAAGTTTTTTTCCAAGTAAATTAACAAATGGACAAGTTTTTACATATTTAGGACTGCTGTAGAAGAAGGGGAATCATTTGTGCAATTCAGTATGACCACAGAGTTCAAGAAGTAGTGGATTAAATTAAATTAAATATTGGAAAAGAGTGTGAGAATGTTTTTGAATGTAGCCTGTTGGCAACCTGTATGTAAAGATTTGACCAACATCTCCCAGGAGCATCACTGATAATACTGATCCTGCTTTGGAACAGGAGAGGAGGGTAGGCAATTTCTTGAGGTCCTTTCTAGCCTTCTGATTTCATGTGACTTTACATTTTACCATTAAAATTTGGATCTCTGAGTAGACATACACTAAGATTTAAAGTAAAGTATATACTTTAAGGTTCAACACACCAAATAATGACTAATAGCAAGGAAAATGTCTTGCTTAGCTGTAGGAAACATTGGGCTGACTTTGAACACCTTTAATTGTAATTTTGTAATTAATGTGATTGTATATTATCTTTCAGACTTTTGCTCCTTATTGAATGAAAAGTGCAATAGCTGTTAAATTTCTAACATTTTTGAGCCATATTTTGGCTATGTCCAAAAATTAGTTAAATAGATAATTTCTTCTGCTTCCTGATTGTAGCTGAATCTGTTGGCATAGTTTATGTATCAAAATTCGGATTCGCCTCTTGTACAAGTATCACTTATGTAACTGCAAATATCACTAATGTAACTTACTTGGTACAAGATTACCCCAGTGATGCTGGTGTAGGACAGTTACATTTTAGCCATCAAAAGAATTGAACTACACTCTGATAATTTGCCCACATGTGACTGACTAATTTTTGCATCTCTTTGCATAAAGTTAAGAGGGACAAGGCTTCATTCTCAAAGCTTATCTGGGACCAGCCTGTTTAATAATGAATTTAAGCTTCCACAAGACCTAAAATACAGCCAAGCATTATTTTGACCAGAGATAATAAAGCAAATGTAGTGTGAACCACTGTTCAGAGCAGCTCTTCATTGGTTATTCACCTCTGTCCTTCTCAGTTGTTTTGCTTTTTCGAAATTAGAGGCTGTCAGTTGATAATCTCATTGTTTAAATGCATGGCAGAAACAGAGAATATAGAATTAGTTTTATCCTGCAAAAGTAGAGTTAGTGGTGAACATGTCTTTTGCAATGTTTCGTTGCCTTTTATTAGTATAATTTAAAGGATACATAGCTGCAAACCAGGCATGCAAACTTGGAGATGCATTTTAGGGTGAAGTCACATACATAAAGGAGCTTTTCCCATTTTTTTAATACGAGAAATCTTTAGAGTATTTCCATTTGCTAATGCAAGTTGCTAACTCAGGGGATGACATAGCTGTTGTTGCCATTGAAATTTCATCAATTTCCTGGTTAAATTCACAGTTTTTTAGTGCAGATTGATGTGTAAATGAAACTTGAAGGTGAGGTATTTAGTATATGTTGTCACAGTCCAGTGGAACTGTGCTCAGCAGTGTTTCATCTCAGGTCTGCAGTAACAGTAAATTGAGATCTCTTGAGGTAATAAACACATGTTAAATTGCTGCAAAATATGATTTATGATAATCTGCTGGTGTAGGAGGTTTGAGGGATTAAAATAGGAAATTAGTGATTCAAATGTCCCTGTTTTTCTTTCATTGGGTGACAGCCCTGCTAATAATTTGGGATAGGTTGGACTTAGAGACCAAAATAATAACAGTTACAAAAGGTGTTTCTATAATAGAGTAAAATATTTAGGCTTTTTTTACCATCCTACACCATGTAACTCAAGTCATATCTCCCAATATTCAAGGGCACATGACAGGTTTATGTTGAGGCATGAGTGAGTGAAGTTTAGAGGTTCTAAATGCACGTTTGGGGCACTGCTTGCTGACAGTGATTATACTTGAACATAAAACTTCCCTTTATTCATGTCCTTTCAGCTGGACATACGTGGTAATTTTGTTGATGGATGTCTTTTTGTTCTCCTCCAACATCCTCTGCTCTCAAGTACGAGGTGAAATGTTAAGCTTTGATTTTTGCAGTGATAGCTGTAACAGTATTGGGGCAAAAGGTCTCTTTGCTGCAGCTTAATGTCAGTGTCTTCTGAGCCAAAGGCAGTTGAACTGGATTCTGCTTTCCTCTTTAGAGGCTACTTGAATAGAGGCCTTAAGCAGGTTTTTACTATTGGATGTGTTCTCGTTGATTGCTTCTGAGTGAGCACAACCGAGAAAGTAAAGATATGTGGTATTCTTTATTTTCAAAGTGAAATTAGTATAGAAGAACCTAATGGCATCAAGTGAGGAAGAGAGTCTGGATTTTGTTTAAAATAATAATATAGTTACTTACCTCTTTAGGGCAGTTGGGAAAATGCTGCTTTAAATCAAAACGTGTGGCCTGGTGAGGCATGGCTAAACAGTGTCTGATCTCTGTGAAGCTTGATAGCTGTGCATATGATAGCTAAAGAGTGTTGTGAGTAGTGAACCTCTTAGCTGTAGAAATCATGTTGTTCTTGGTAATAGTTGAGTGCACAGAATGGCTGTTCACTTAGTTGAGAGCTTATCATAGCAGGGTACAATCCTAAAGTGCTGAGGAAAGAAATGCCGTGTAACTTGATAGAAATCCAGTGCCTGAGCCCATTAATTTTTTTAATTACTTAAATTAGTCTTTAACAGTAGCTTTGCATCATCTTTTTCAGCATAGCTGCTTGACAGCTGTTTAGTAATATACAAAGGAATTCAGAGTTGACTGCTGGGAGATTCTTTCAGTATAGTGTTTCGGGGCTGAAGCAGCTGGAATCCCATAGCGTCAGAGCTGTATTCCATGAATGCTGCCCTAGGAAGAGCATTTTTAAATCCTGAATTGCTTTTTAATGCTCAAAAAAATGCAGCCATTCTGGGTTGTTTCTTTTTTAAATGAGAAATGAAGAAAGGTTATTGCAGCCCTCATGGGGGGAAAAGCAGGATCTGAGGCTGATTGAGAAAGGGGTAATGCTTTTGGCTAAAACAAAAATGGAGCCATTTTTAGCAGATGCTCAAAATTCTATGTGAATACTAGAGAGCTGTGTATGACCAAGTGATCTTTCTGTGTTCTACCACGATGTTCTTGACAAGGGATTTTGTATTGACTAATGTAACTGTTGAAAGCAAAAGCTACATTTCTTGTCTGCATTCTAAGACTGTTGCCCTCAATGTCTTTGTTCTCTCTACAGCGGAAAATTGTGGTTATGTGCCTTACCACACTTTCACACTTGGGTGGAAGTGCTAGGACTGGGGTTTGTATGTTCATTCTTGTATGCTTTCTAGAGTAAACTGTAGTGAGTTTAAGCTGCGTAGGTCTGTTCACTGTTTCAGGAGAGGTTTAGGTTGTGTAGACTGTTTTACATGGGATGCTGAATGCAGCTAACAGTGTGGATGAAAACTATTGATGCAACAGCAGCTAGTAATCAGTCAATACCAGTTCTTAGAAAGGAGCTGAGCTGCTGTGGAGTAGGGGAGAGCTGTTGTCCTCTTTCTATTCAGTCCATGTAGGTAGGCTTGTGCAGCTGTGAAGAGGCTGGAATTTTGATGTGACTGAAGGATACCTTTAAGGTCTTGCAACATTTTCTTACCTATCAATCAGTCTGGTGTAGTTCATGGGTAGGAAGAATTGCAGTTGTTTCAAGTGTAATGTTAGCTAACTAACAAACAATGGGAAAGGGTAAGGAAGGAGCATATTCACCTATACTGAGAGGATTCCCAGCTAGGCTGAGGATAATATTCATCATCTCTGGGAGCTGAATTCCTGAAGGCACGGGAGGATGTGCATGTTAGTGTTTTCAGATGTCTGTTTCCGTGTGAATGATCTGTGTGTAAGGGCTTGGGTAGAACATAAGTCTTACTAAACACTTTGGAGACCTGACTTG
>NW_008652874.1:9505-44523 GCF_000695815.1 Acanthisitta chloris
AACATCTGTTGAAAAATAAAGGGTGTATGTGGAAGGAGTGTTGAAATTCAGAGTGAAAAATTTAGGAAGTCAACAGTGGCAGATTTCTGGTCTCCTATATAACAGCAAACATACTGGGATTGAACAGGACATAAATACATGTTGTCTGTCAAGTTGTTCTTTTAGTAATCCTTCTTTTAGTAGAGAAAGTTCCATGATGTGCAACTAGAACAAAAATAAAGGGTGTATGTGGAAGGAGTGTTGAAATTCAGAGTGAAAAATTTAGGAAGTCAACAGTGGCAGATTTCTGGTCTCCTATATAACAGCAAACATACTGGGATTGAACAGGACATAAATACATGTTGTCTGTCAAGTTGTTCTTTTAGTAATCCTTCTTTTAGTAGAGAAAGTTCCATGATGTGCAACTAGAACAACGATTTGAAATAATCTGATAGAGCTTCTGACAAAGCCAGCTAATTAGACAAAAGACGACAATTAACAAAGACAGTTAATTAAAACTTCATAATTTCGAAGCACACTGTTTAATTTCTTAATGACTATTTGCAGTTTAGTTTTTACTTTTAAACTTGTGTAAAGACTTTAAAGTGTGTACAGAATAGCTCTTCTGTAGCACATTTGCTGCTCTAAGGATATCAAAGCAACTGTTTAATATCTAACTGATGCTGTGGATGTTGCTGAATCTGTTGTCATTATAAATTCCTCTTGTATTATAGATACAATTTCTATTAGAGTTTAGTATCTCTGTGGAGAAAATTAGCAAATATGAGAGTTTGGATGTTAGAGTAGTGTGTTAGCTTATATCATGATGGTCATGTACTGCTGGTAGGTGTGTTAGAAACTTACAATAATGACTCTTTTGTTTTTTTTTCTTGGCTACCGTTTCTTTTTCAGGTATGTAAAACTTCACTGAGTTTCTCTCCTTTTTTCCCCCTGTAGTTGCATGTGATGTTTGTTAACTCGTGTTTTCTCTCCCTACCTGAACTTAGTTTGGAAAAACTGTTGGTAGTTACATGTCTCAGTATATTCGCAGTGCTTTGCACAATAGTAAAATTCTAATAAGTACATGTAAAGTTGTTTGTGAGTATTAGAGTAATCACCATCCAGTAGAAAGTGTTCTGCCTAGAGTAACAGATGGTCAGAATGTTCTCTTGGATGTAGCAAATAGTGTATTAGTGTACTTAAATGTAATACTTTAGAATTTAAGAGTAACTTGTTTATATGTAATTTTTCTCTCTTTTTATTACACTGCTTTCCCAGCAAGGACAAGTTTGGAAGGTTTGCAAAGCTTTTCACCTTCCCTTTGCCCGCTTGCCCGCTTTCAGAATCGGTCTCATACTCCATGAATTCTGTCTCTACAGTCCACAACTTGGTCATAGAAATCAATGTGGAAAAGTTTTGAACCGAGCTGTCATCTGAGTTCACTCTGTTGCGTAGGAACGCCTAGCATGTAATTTAGTTTTGCATGAGACACCAAACTCCTTTGCAAATCCCCATGAGGAAAGTATAACTAAATGAATCTTTGAGAGAAATACAGTTTTGAGTGCAAATTTTGTCATGTAAGTAACGCTGCTTTTAGTATGTTCCTCCCTATTAAATGGTGTGGCATGGCTCGCTAGTCAGAGTAGTGAAGTAGTAGTGTGTGTGTACAGCATGCACTGGAGCTGGCAACAGGAGGTGCTTCCTCAGCCCTTTGTCCACAGAAGCTGTTCTGACCTGTCTACGTAAGTTATCTAAGAGACCTAATGCTTAGTTGCGACTTCCCATCAAAATTTAATGAACCTTCTTGCTTGCTGCTTTTAAAGCACAGCCTGTGCTGCTGTAGGGGTAAGGACCACGAGTTTTTAATTGAAGGAAGTAGGCTACTTTAGGCAAGTACTGGTGGTTTGATTGTGGGGTGGGAAGTTGTCTTGCAGTTAACAATTGAAAGAAAAATCAGCTGCAGATTGGTGGTGGGGTGTTTAGTATTGTTTCACAAAGGATAGTTGAATCATTTAATGTGCCCAGCACTGTCCTCCACAGATGATGACATGACTGAATTTCTAACAGTGTGTTAACTCCTGATGAATACAACACTACCTCAAACAGGAATAGCATTAAAAGGCAACCATTTTTTTTCTCCTTCTTTTAGGATTGAGTTTTTTCCCTCACTGCTGTTCTGCACTAACTGCTTTGATACTTCCATGCATCTTTTTCAGTAGAAGAGCATCTCTGTACTGTTTCCCATTGCATATTTCAGCTGTGACAGTCCCTGCACTTTGCCTTTCATTTTATCACCTGCTCACTAAAAACAAACAGACAAAAAAAGAATCTTTCTAGTTTGTCTTCAGATTTGCAACTGTCACTTAGCTTTAGATGGATAATTGTGTTTCTATTTCATTTTTTATTGTATTTTTTTATAGGCATGCGGTGACCCCAAAGCCAAACCATCCTATCTTATTGACAAAAACCTGGAATCTGCTGTCAAATTCATAGTCAGGAAGTTTCCAGCAGTAGAAACACGCAACAACAATGTAAGTAACCAAATGACTATATCACCGTCTCGAGAACCTTTCAGCACTTGTTGCTCAAATCTGAGAGGTTTTATGTGTTCTTATGAAGCATCTTATGCTGATGGTTGCATTGGAATATAGTTCTTGATTCAAGTGTCTGACAGGACACTTGAGAAAGAATTATCTCTAAGGAGAGAATATTATGCTGTAATTCTGGGTTGGTTTTGTTGGAATAGGACACTTTTTGATTTTCTCTTTGCCTATTCTGTTCCATTTCAAAGAATTGTCAGTGGGAAGGAATCCTTGAAAAAATCATGCCTTACCTTAATAGGAGAAATTCCTGGTGACCAGAATGATTGCAGAAGATATAAGTTGCATAACTTTATTTGTGAAGAGTCCTGACCAGCAGATCTGTAAAAGACAGCAAAGTGGGAAAATGTGTTGGTACTTCACAGGTGCTCATACCTTGCAGGTGCCCTTGCCTATGGGGTCGGTCCCTGTGAAATAAAGAATGCTTTAGTACATAAGGAGAAACCTCATGAAGCACAAAACCAGGGAAATATAACTGTTTCCTTTTCAGATAGTGAGTTCAGCTGCAGCAGCAAATTGTTTCACCTTTCTGAGTGACCCAGTATTGCTGAATTTGACTTTGTATAGCCTTTTAGAAGTGATTAAGGTTGTTAGATTACAGGTGGCATTTTGG
The DNA here is from genome assembly GCF_000695815.1 of Acanthisitta chloris. Taxonomy (NCBI): domain Eukaryota; kingdom Metazoa; phylum Chordata; class Aves; order Passeriformes; family Acanthisittidae; genus Acanthisitta; species Acanthisitta chloris. Next base: position 12,698 of record NW_008652874.1, read on the forward strand.
CAGGTGATGTGCACTTGTTTCCTTGTTTCAGTTTGAAAGACAAGGGAAAGATTTTTGTTTTACCTGCTTGTATTTCTTTCCAAAGGTGGAAAGTGGAGGTAGGTGTTGGGTTTGCATGTTTCCTGCATGCAACTACATGCATGTGTGCTTGGGAGGTTTAGGCTTGCTCTAAGCATTCAGGTTCCTGCAGAATGGTAGTGGTAATAGCAGTGGGAACAATTAGTTTCTTTTACGTTGCCGTCTCAAATTTATATGCAATGTCTTCAGTAATGCAATGGGGAAAAAAACCCCAAAACCACAGCAAACCTTTCCCTTATGGAGGAATCAATTTCAATAACTATGTGATTTCTCACTTTAAAACTTGTATATGCTTTGTAGTCTTTACTATTGCTCTTCTTTGTATTGAATTTGGTTGTGTTAATAACAAATATGGAAATCCTTTATCAAATTGATGTAAAAATAATAAACCCTGTTCGTTAAATGCTTTCATATTCTCTAAACTTTCATGGCAGATCTCCTATTAAAATAAAAGATGATGTACATAGAATTTGTTCAATGCAGTTGCATGTGTGCTCGAAATGTCTTGCAGTTGTTGACTCAGAATTTGGAGCTTAACTAATTATAGATATGTAAGGATTTGGTACCATGAAGTTTATGGAAGGAGATCAAAACAAACTTGCTATATTTTGACAAGCACAGTTTCTAAAATAGGACATGCTCATAATGTTTTGTTGCTGCCTTGTGTTTATTTACCATGAGCCAGCTAGGCCTGTGTTTGTGAAGGAGAGCTGTCAAAACCCTACCCTCCTTACCTATGAGCACAGTTTAAAGTAGGATTTGGGGCTTTAGCAGTAGACAGCTGGGGTTTCCCTCCTGTGGTCAGAGCTGGCAGCAGTTTGCTTGTCTTAGCTATTTTCAGATGTTTTCCTGTGGAGTGTTGTATCTCCCCTGCAAAAAAAGAAGCCTTTACCCCTAACAGATACTTCGCAAGTCAAAAGCCATGTCATGTGCAGATGAAGTTCTAGTTTGATGTAAGATAATTTTGGTTTATAAACCTGAGCTTCAAAAAGGAAGAAGCATCAAGCTTCTGGTCAAGATGATGTTCCTTCCCTTCCTTGTTCTTTCTGTGTCTCCCTCCTGCCACTGGCCCAGAACCAGTTCGCTGCATATTAGGAGGGCACACCAAGGAGTTCTTCAGTAGGGAAACAGGTGATCAGAGATTTAAAAGGGCAAGAAGCTTGCTGGAACAGGGACACATCCATTAAAGAAATACCATAAAGGATTGCAGCAGTGAAAATAGCGGAGTAATCGTAAGCTGTGTTTCCTCCTTGCAGTGAAAATTCTGGGACAGCCTTTCAGGAAGGGGTTTTGGATTTCATGTGTTCAACTCCAGCCGTTGCCATTGCTTAGCGCTGTGCACCTATGCTGTTAGTAGTACCTGTTGACATGCCAGTAGGTGATGCTGCCAAACAAGCTTGCATTCAGTTAGAGAATAGGTAGTACCTGCTTTTTTAAATTTGGGGTTTGACTTATTTTTAGCTGTTTGCTTTTTGTCTCAGGTACTGTCATCTACAGTGTTTTGTGTCTCAGGAATCAACAACACATTTTATTGAAGAGCATGAGCAGTGTTTACTGTAATCAGATGATCTTGAAAAGCCTCAGTTTTCACTCTCTGAAACAAGTGATTCTGTTATATTTGCTATTGATAGCTTTTATGTCTTTATCAATGAAAAATACAGCTCCTGGTTTTGTTCCTCCTCCAGTGCTTGACGTGCTGAGTCAGACTAGGAGTGATGTCTGACAGTCACTGATCTTCAGTATTGTACCAAGAGTCAAAGTGTGAGGGCAGTTCAGACTGTGAATCCTGATGAATCCTTGCTGACCAGGCTGAAAAATGAAATGGAGTAGTTAATCTGCCAAAGGATTGATTATAGATAACTCTGCACCTCATCAAGTTCATAACTCTTTATCTTCCCTTGTCTGAGGGCAGTCCCTGTGATCTCTAACATTTGCCCTTTCTTTGTAGTAACCATTGTGAACCACATTACCTTTGAAAATGTGCACTTTGAAGACTGGGCTCTTAAATCAACTGTTAATGAAATTGTGCAGCACTGTAGTATTTCTCGTAGTGTATGGAATACCTGCAAAGGAAGGAATGTACGTAACCAAAGACTTGAAGGATCGAGAAAGTGAGACAAGCATTTTAAATAGAGTCCTGTTGGTAAGGAAAGTACCTTCTGTGTTTGGGGAAGCCGTACTATTTATTTTAAGTTGACTAAAGCTTTATTTTGAAACCTAAGCAGCAGAAGTCTTCCAAAAAGCTTTATAGCCCCTTCGTTCTTGGTCACACCAGTGATCTGATTGTGCTAGTATTGACTCAGCGTAACGTTTATTTTTACAGAATTTCCTGGACTAGCTTCAGAAGAAAAGTTCCAAAGTAAGGGATGCAGAAGCAGCCTGATTTTTCTGAAGGCTTTCTAGACCTCATCCTCTTACAAGGTGTACAGGCAAGGTTCTTGCCACAGAGAAATCAAAAGAGAACATGCTGAACTCAAAAAAAAATGTAGGACCTAAAAGTTATTCACTTCTCAGTCATTGCTAATATTTAATGCCTTTGTAGAACCAGAGTAAAATACTTCACAATGGGGACCTGGAGATGCAGGGCTAAAAGACATACTTTTTTTGTAGATTGTGGGTAGGGTCTGAAAAATTTGCTGCCTGTGCAGGTACAGCTCCATGTCTGTGTGAAGAAGCTGCTTTCCCAACCACCACATATGGCAAGTAGTGAGAATATCTGCCTTCTTTCTTGAACATATGTTTTTCTTTTACCCAGATTGCTCCTCAGCAATTTCCTTGCAGAAAAACTCCTCCTTACATTTTTTAATGTCTCTTGGAGAAGCTGAGGCTTAGTCATTGCTTAGCAGTAAGCAGACAAGTGAAGCATCACTGGGGAGTTTGTAAGTGTATGGTTAGTGGGAGAAATGTCTGTTTTCCAGATACTCATCATCTTTATCATCCAGTTGCTTACTGTGTCTTTCACAGTTTGACTTCACAGTGAGCTGGTTGCATAGCAGATTAGCTGGATGTGGGAGAGGTTTTGTGGGCACAGAGCGGCTGCACTTCCTTGGCTAAAGCTTATTAGCAGTCATTAATGTATGCTCTTATCAAATGCTTTCTTCTATTAAAAGATTGAAATATGCACTTTATTAACCAGTCTTGATTTTTAATTTGTGATAGATGCTTCCAGTAATTAGTCCTTTTCAAAGCACATAATACAAATAATCATTTGTTTTTCAAGGTCTTTCTTGCAGTCCCTGCAAGGGGTACAGTGCCTAAAGGAAAATGTCGTTTGTTTGCTTGTTTCTAAGGAAGATTTTAATACTGTTATTTACACAGCACTAGTGAAGAGAATTTAGAAACTGTCTTCCATGGAGAAATAACTTTGGGGTCTCAGCTGTGCTGCCTCATGTACTGGTAATCCTTTTTCACTAGGAAAGTCATTTATTTTTGAGGAAATTACATGGTCATTACAGCTATGACAGCTGTTTTCTTAAGGGTAACTTGAAATATCCCCAGTTTCAGTGAATTTTAATATTTTCCTTCAGCTTTCCAGGGTGGAAGATCTCTTGTATGGGAGACTTGATTTTTCGGGTAACTTTCTGCTTTCTTAAGCAATAAAGCCCCAAACCCCCATATTCCACTGTACAACTAACTGGCCTCCTGACCATGAAGTCTAAAACCCTTTCCAGGTTCAGTTCTGCTCCTGCTCAGGGAGCTTATAGTGCTGAAGGGACTACAAATGAGAAGGATTTTCCAGAACTGGCTGAGGCAGCAGTTTAGTTTATGGGAGTTCCCCCTGCATGAGTAAAGTCGGCCCATGAGTAACTATTCTCTGTTCAGCTTTGTACAAACAGTTAAGGTTTCTAATGCTTGAGAATGGGATGTGCTAATGAGAGCTTATTTCAGAAGAAACTGCAAAATTTCTGCAACAGCTAAAATTTTATTTACATTTAAACAAAAAGATCCTTCGGAATTGTAACCTTTCTGCTAACGCCTTGTGGTTTCGTAGCATGTCTGATGACTTCAGTTGTTACCTGCATAACAATGGCTTAAAATAGCTTACCTATAACATAATCAGAGTATAGTATGTAAAATTTTTCAGTCCAACAGTAATTTGCAAGTGAGCATTTTTTAATTTTTTTTTTCATTTCAGTTCCAAGAGGTATTAGGGAGTCCTAAAATCTCCCTAAAATGTTTCACCGAACGGAATTATCATAATGGAACTCATATTATTTCACTGCTGTCAGCTGTGGTGTTTATATTCGTGGCCTAACCTTTGACTGGGCATGAATTTGAGATGGATTAGCATCCAAATACAGTTTATTTTTTATTATTCTTTGTAATAAATCATTGTAGTACACTGCTGTAAGTCACATGAGTCCATATGAGTCACTTGCAAAGATAAATCAAACTAGTCATGTTCTTGCGCTCTTTGCTTCATAGTGTATGCAGTGTCTGCAGAGGAGTGAATATGTATCATACTTAACCTCTTGGCTTCATCCATTAAAACTCTCCATGGTTTGATGATTGGCAGCTTAAAAAAAACAAACAAGCCCCTCAGTAATACCTAAACAGTATTTTAATTAAGCAATACTGAGGTGACATGCCAATAAATGTATGAATTGTAAATAACTTGTAAAAAAACCTGCAAAAATGGTGAATGAAGGTGAGAGAAGGGGGAAGCTATTCCTTATGGCTGACAGATAGATCAGTGATTAAAGAGGAGTGTCCCTGCTCCAACTGTCTGTCGTTATTAATAATATGGTCAACCCCAGGGACAGTAACAGTTGTGGAGAGTCATGAGTAGCTCGTTCTTTTTCACAACAGTTATCTTAGTGCTAGAAACCTGAAAACAACCCAAAAATAGATCTTGCAGGAGACATACCTTAGTAAACATGTTAAATATTCTATTGCATCTTTTTATATGCAGCATAGCACTCCAGAGACTGCTTGTAATTGGAAATAAGAAAACCAAGGGCACGTCCGTCATTCTACAGTTAGTTTACAGAATTGCAAACTAATTTTCTTCATTTGATTAGCTGCTTCTATCTTTCCCTGTCATTCCGCTATGGGTTTTGTAGGCACAGAACTTTGTCCAAATGAATTGAATTTTTCAAATTTACAGGTGGCAAGAACAGTGAGTACAGCAAATGACAGTAAGAATACTGACACTGATGGTTTACCCCTGTACCCTGAATTTAACAGCCAGGATTTATAATAACTGCTTTTTTGGGGCTTATATTCCAGCTAATGAGATTAAGATGATGGTGTTTTTGCTGAGGACACTGTAATATCTATGGTGTTGGATTCTAGAAGACAAATACCATTGTTTAATGATCACAGTTGCAGGGAAAATTTCACACTGATGCAAGCAGCAGAAAATTCTCCTACCTACTGTTTATTCATGACATTTATTCACATGCTACTGCTAAAAAATTGCAGTACTACAGCTATCCTCTGGTTTTCCACACACAGACTCTGTGAACAACCTTTTCTAGTTGTCTCCTGTTTTTCCTGAGCATTCATACTAAACTGGTATTTATTGACATGGTTAATATGCCACTGGCTGCATCATTACCCCCTTATCTCTGAGCCATTATGTTCTTGTCAGCTTCAAGTGAGGCTGTCCTGCACTTCATGATTTGGTTTTTTTGCTTCTTTGAATGTACTTTCTCTGTGTGCATAATCAACTGTGTAAAGATTTTGAGGATTTAATATGAAGAAGGAAAGGCACAAGATAACTTTGGTAGAGATCAGTTTCTTCTCTTGTAGGTAATGCAGTTCACAAAGTGTTGGCTTCACTCTGGTATTTAAAATCCTGTTTGACAAATAATATTCAAATATGATTGGAGATGTGGTATTTGGTTAATAGACAAATAATTTCAGATAAATTATTTCAGGGATTTTTTTAAATTTTGCTATATTATGCTGAAATTTCTACAGCTTTTCCCAGGTCTTAAATGTAATTCACCTTGTTCGACAAAAATACTGTTAGTATAATAAATTCTTTAAGAAGATGTAAAACATGTCTAACCAGTCAACAAGCATAGTTAGCTATAGCAAAAATAATCTTTGGATGCTAGTAATGGTTTAAGAGTTACTTCATCAGCTTATTTGAATACTTTTGTTGAATATTAGAAACTTTTTGATAATGAATTGCAGGCCAAGGAAAAAAGCCTCAAACCAAGTACAAAATGGTATCACACCATCAATTTCTAAACAGCTGTTAGGAAATTAGTAATGGAAAGTTTTGTTGCAGTGGGTGTGGAAGGAGCTACACCCACATTCCTGAGTGATAAAAATGCAAATAAGCATGGGAGACACTGCATGCTGTGAGCTGGTCCTGTAAACATCACTGTGCTCCATGTATTGAAACATTTGCCCCATACTAACAGTTGTCACAGCTGATACATTATTTTACACTGATATCACTATTTTAAATAAAAGTTAGCTGACCCCTTCAACACTCAGAGTTCAAAGAATTATCATCTTGACCCTGTAGGAAAGCTTTAGCATTGTTTAATTGTAAGTATTTCTGGGAATGTAGGTAACTAGTTAAGAACACACAGCAGTGATTCTTGTAATTCTTGGTCGAGTGTGACAAATACCTCCCTGTATCTCCTGACTCAGAAATTGTGGTGTCCTCTAGGAGTGGACACTCACTTGCTGTTGGTTATACCAAAAATAAGTGTCATGTACAGCAATGTATAATCTTGGTCTCCCTTAGCATCATACCTCAGTATGAGTTCGAATTGCAGTAGGAAAAGGCGTATGTGCAGTGTTAGTGTGAGTTTTGGTTTTGTCTCTGCACTAGAATTAAGCTTATTTCCGAATCACACCATGTGGTCTGTTGCTGAAAGTTCATGAAAGGACTTGTCAAATTCATCCGGTTCACACTGGCGTTAGCTGCACAGAAACAAACCCTAGTTCTGCTTAGTCTTCTAAAAACAAATCACTGCCAAGGACACTTGCAGTGCTTGGGCCAGGGTGCAGGGTTAAAACTGAGCATCTTATGTGAATTTTCATTGTGTAAGAACTGTTGACTGACAGCTCTGAAATACAAAGCAGATTTTCTTCTGGGAAGGTCCTGAGTTAGACACAGGTTGCCCCAAAGGTGTGCTGGAGCTGCTCAGACCTGCCAGAGCTCCACACTCCGTGTGACGACACTGGATGCTTCATTCCCTGAGCTTCAGGCAGTTGAAGTTCAAGCTATACACTAGGAAAGGCAGTAGCAAAATCATACTGAGGATCAAAATACAATTCATAGAATTTGCAAACAGATTTTTGTCCAGCAGTAGATTAAATGGAAATAGGCTATTTCCTAGTGCATGAGATTAACAGAAGTTACAAAATAAGCACGAGTACTTGCAACTTTTTTTTCAATTAAGCCCCAGCTGATGCCTGTGAGGAACAGACTTTACTCTGTAGGGGAGGCATTCAAAGTCCAATCCTTCGCACTGGTTTGAGAGCAGACAGGAGTATTTTATAATGTAGCCATTCCAGTATCTTGATAACTGTGCATTCCTGTCTTCCTTGGCTAAAATGGAAGTCTTAAGACTCAAGGCTTCTAAAAATCATCATCACCTCCAAACCTTCAGAGAAGCAAGAACTGTTTTCCATATGATACACAGTAGGTGTCCAGACAGTCTGTTTTGTGAATTCGGAAGAATTTCAATGTTTAAAACTGAGAACACTGAGCACAGCTTTGTAAAGAGAGGGAGCTGAATAGGCTCACTTGGTTCTAACCTCTCATATGAAGATAAGCTAACCAATTTGAAGCTATCTATTTAATCTTTCTTATAATTGATTGCTCTTGTTGAGAAGCAAATCCTATTTCAGTTGCTCAGTCTGTAATTTAAAATCTTGCAGCTTTCTGGAGGGCACTTTTTCCTGTCGAGTGTTGCGACTGCTTTAACTCATTCCAGTTCATGTATCAGGAAGGAGACTTAATTGGTAGAGGGATATGCAAATTAAATAATTCTTGCAGTGCTGTGAGATTTTAATACATAGCTAAGCAGAGTTGCTGTTCAGTAACAGCTGCTTTTTTGTGTTCTTAATTGTCTAAGTGATCTGATTGATTCCTCCAGAAAACTTTGAAAAAAAAAAAAAAGAGTATTTCATTGTCTGTTTAAAAAAAAATAAAAACAAAATCCATGTGAACTATTTTATGCCTTTGTATTCACATTTGCCTCTTCCATTTTATCCACCAGTGTCTAATGCTAGTGTTTTGCTTCTTTTTTTGTTCCTTTATTTTGTTGCTTTTGTTTGAATGTATTATTGTGTTTATATGGAACTGGTCAAAGAACCGTTACTGTATTTTATGTTTGTATCTACATTTTATTTTGCATGCTTAACGTGGCTTTGCCTGGATATTCTTTTTGGTAAGTTCAGAATTTAAAAGCATAATGTTTTTCTGTAGTAAAGTTTTTAACCTGCCACCTTCTTTTCTCCTACCTCAAGTAACGTCACGATTTTTTTTTGGCATATTGATTTGTGCTCATGTATTGTTCTGCTTTTGCTAATTATCCATATGATAACACTGTTTTCCTAACTACCCATTTTCATCTCTAGCTGAGCTAAGCAATATGACTCTGGTACTAATGTGTACTAATGTGACTTTTATCTTCAAAGTATAGTTGGCAGCTGCTAAAATGATGTGTGCTGAGAACTCTCTGTGTGTTTGAGACACACAGAACCTCAGTCTTAGAAAACCATGTTACAGCTTCTTTGCATAGCCTGGTGGTTACTCTGCGCTTCAACAGGTATTACTTCTCAGCTGCCTTCTCAAGATCTTCTAAGAACAGTGTGCATGTTTGTTTCTCTTTTAGCAACAGCTTGCTCAGCTGCAGAAGGAAAAGTCAGAGATTCTGAAGAACCTGGCTTTATACTACTTCACGTTTGTTGATGTTATGGAATTTAAGGTAAGGTATTATGAATGTGTCAGTTCTGTCACATCAGGTTTCTGTAACTTCATTTGTGAAATAACACTATGTAATGAAACAGGTCAAGTTGTAGCTCTGTTCTTCAAATAGATAAAAAAAATCCAACTCCGTCACTAATCATAGCAAAGTGATTTAATTAGACCTTTTTAAACTAAAGTTCTGCCTTTGTTTTTCAAGGACCATGTCTGTGAGCTGCTGAACACTATTGATGTTTGCCAAGTCTTCTTTGATATTGTAAGTTCCTGTGTTTAAACTTTCAATAATGTTTCTAATGTGGTGTAGGGAGAAGGACCTGCTTATGTTAGCCCAAGAAACATGACATTGCTACCTATAAATGCCAGAAAAATAAAAAAACTCATCTTCAGGCTTCTAACTTGAAATTGGAGAGAGACCATTTTCAACAAGCTTCTTATGGACAGTAGTAACAACATTGTCTGTTACCAAACATTCAAATCTTTCTGTATTTTTTGCATTATTGCATCTGCAAATTAATTCTTAAGTTTTACTGTTATCTGTATGCTTAAACCTTGTGAGACTCACAAGACAGGAATATTAATGGGTCCACCTAAGCTACGTGAGGAGGTCACTTTTGGAGTTGACTAAAACAACTACAAAAGCATCTAAAAGCATTATATTAAAAAAACCCCAAACCACAGAAAGACAACAACAAAAAAACCCCAAACCAAACACTGCAAAACCCCAAAAGAAATCCTCAAATACCTTTTCCTCTTGGTTTCAATTTCTTTCTTACTGCTCATAATGTCACCTTGCTAGTTTTAGTTATGAACTAGGCTGACTTAGTTTCATAATATGAAACAGGAGCAGGTATATATCTCATGGAATGCTGTTGCCAGGCCAGTGGAATATGTGCTAGTCTCTTACATTGCAAAGTCAAGACCTTGGCAAGGCAACTGCTGCTGCTTAGTAGCATCCAAGTCTTCCCCTCTATCAGGTGACCTGTGACACCTAAGCCTGGAAAGATTTATTTGCAAGTTTGCTTTCATGAGTGCAAACAGTTCTGGGAATTTGAGTGAATAAATTAAGGTTATACCAAGGCATATGCAACCAAAACAAGAACTTTGTTCTAAAGGCAGTTCATTGTATGCAAAAAATGCTGGAAATGGGTGGAAAGGTAAGTGAAATGTTTTATGCTCATTTCTAAAAGTATTAATATAATTTACTCATTGTTTTGTTTTTTTAATCTAGACTGTAAACTTTGATTTAACAAAGAACTACCTAGATTTGATTATAACCTACACAACTCTAATGATACTGCTGTCCCGAATTGAGGAAAGGAAGGCTATCATTGGATTGTATAACTATGCCCATGAAATGACACATGGAGCAAGGTAAGAAATCTCTTGTATAAGAAATGTTTATATTGGTAATAAAAGTAACAGCTGCACCTAACTGAATTGTTTGTTGTTGCTTTCAGTGACAGAGAATATCCACGCCTTGGCCAGATGATTGTGGATTATGAAAATCCTTTAAAGAAAATGATGGAGGAGTTTGTACCTCACAGTAAAGTATGTAACTACTTTCCACAGGCACTCAGTAACCTTAATTGGGAGAAACAGATTAAAAAGAAAATACACAAGAGTTTGTTTTGTCAAAGGCCATTGGATATAAATCTTACATGAGATTGTATTTACAGTGGATGTCTGGGGATGGAGGTTGATACCCTGTTGAAAAGCAGAACCTATAGAAATACCAGAATGCTAAAGACCCATTAGTAAGGTCCTGTTTTATTTACTACGGATTAGAAATTGATTAAAAATCAGTTGTGCATCGTCTGTGTTGTGTAGGTTTGTAGCTTGAAATTAAAGATATTCTCAGTGTTTCTATGAATTCTGGTTTTTTGCTGCTTTGCCATTCTAGATGAATGTGATTTTCTGTTTTGTAACCTGCGGGATTTTGCTTTGGATTGTCCTTAAACTGAGAATCCTTGAGATCACCCCTGTCTCTTTAACAGTAGCTCCTGTACTCAAAAGCTGACATTGTGTACCCTAACCCTCAGTTGCCTTCACTGAGTTAAAGGCACCCAATTCCTTTGGCCTTCTCCATACAGATGTTTGTGAACTTGCATCCTTACACAGCTGCTTGTATTGCAGTTCTGTGATGTTTTATCTAGGCTGTGTTTTCATATCAGAATACCCTGGAAAAGTGACAGAAGTCTTGCCAAAGTCAATGTTTATCCTATTTATCACTTCCTACTTGTCCACTGGACTTGCTACTCGGTCAGAGGAAATGAGAATTGTCTGTTCAGGACTGACCAACTGTTACTCATAAAGGTGTTATTTTCTATATGCCTGCAAATGACTTGCATAACAACTTGGTATCGCCTACAGTTTCTTTCCCATTTTGAAGTCTAGATACTGGTTGTATTTTCCTTCTCTAGTCTTCTTGAGATTTCCTTCAATTTTCTTAAACTTTTTAGGATGGTCAGTAGCAGTTCAGAGGTCTTTCAGCTACTTCCCTAAGTGCTCTGGAGTTAAATTGTTCTGAGTTCTTCTAATTTGTCTAAATAATCTGTAACCTGATTTTTGTTATGCTTTCCTCTGCACGATTCCTGTCTTGTCAAGACTTATTTAGCAAGGATCTCATTTGCAAGTAGTCTGTACGGATTTTAGTACAAAAGATGCTTCACTTTTCAGTACTATCTTTGTGCTCTTGTATTTAATAAAGGACCAATCCTTTCCCCTGAAATGTTCTGTACAGCTGCCTTTCACTCCAGTTTTTGCTCTGGTGCTTGTTCTGTGCTAGAGGTATAAATTGGGGTCAGGGGTCCCTTCAGGCACTGTGCTATAGAAACACATACTTGGGTTTTACTCTCACGGAACTGCACATTTAAATTGTCCTTTTATCATCTCACTGCTTTGCAGCAAACCTGACAGTTGTTTAGAACTTTACATTAGCTTTGGAAGATGATTTTTGTTTTTTGCCTGAGTGACTTTCTCTGCTGTCACAATGGTCAGACCTGACTCCCTGAGGATTCATACATAGAAGCACCAGTAGTGACACAAAAGTCAGAGAAGAGACATAGGAGCACACTTACTCAGATAAGCTTAATTTGCTATGAAGATGCTCCCCTAGACAGTATCTGCTCAAAGTAATTATAATTTACCTGCAAAGAGGGAAGGACTTAGAAAATGAAGTGGCAGAGAAGGGGGTAACACAATAATTGGGATGCTTGAATTAATAATGAACAACTTCCAGTTGTATGTGACAGGGTTGTTGTCCCCTATTGAATATTTTTCCCATGTCCTCTAATTCTGAACTCAGCATTTTGTAACTAATTAGAAAAACACAAAAAATCAAAACTCCTCCTTCGTCCTTCCTTTAGCCTGGAATAATCTTTTACAAGTTAAATAAGATGCAATGAGTTTTACCCTCATGTTTACTTTCAGAACTATTTCAGTCAAGTGTTTGATGACTGGTAGTGATAATGCTGAGAAAACAGGACTACTGGTAAAATAGTACTAACCATTCAAACTAACCATTAGCCTCATTTTTAGTCCCTTTCAGATGCTCTGATTTCACTCCAGATGGTCTATCCTCGACGAAATCTCTCAGCTGACCAGTGGAGAAACGCACAACTGCTGAGCCTCATCAGTGCCCCCAGTACAATGCTCAATCCTGCACAGTCTGACACAGTATGGCCTTGTTATTTGTGTTCTATCATAGAGTTAATCAAGGTTTTCTGTAAAATAGTTTCCTGTTTGATTTCTTCTATGTGACTTTTCATCAGAGAAGTAAATAGGCTGATGGGGAGAACTGAATTCTTTAGTATGAGTGAAGAGTTTTCTTGCATTAAGTGAAGATTCTATTACATTTAGCTTCTGACTTCGTTTCCAGTATTCGATAATCAAAAAGTGAAGGCAGGCAGTGTGAATTGCTGCAGTGTAGAGGGAAGGAATCCTGTTTACTGTCTCGGGCTTGTGAGCCAAGAGACTGAAAATCAGAACTGGTACTTCCTTTAAAATTTGAGTTTGCACTTGCTGCCTCTGTGATGTGAATGGTTTTCTTTCTGAAAAAACCTGAAGCATTAACAGCTGTCCGGTCATGATCAGTATACATCAAAAGCCTTTTGTTCTTAAATATAATGTTGAAATTAAACATGTGTCAAGTTTTGTTCACTGTTTTTGCAGGGTATGGAATTTATTTAATGTTCAAACCCTCGGTTTCTAAAGCATTGAAACAGTGCCCTGTCAGTCACCAGCATTAGTTTCCTATGTTTGATCAGCATTTAAGGCTTTGTTTCTTCCTTCCTGCTAAAAAGTACTTATGAAATGTATTATCTTTTATATAATTAGTGTGCTACAAATTACTGGGTTTTTTCAACAGATGCCATGTGAATACCTCTCTCTGGATGCGATGGAAAAATGGATCATTTGTGAGTAAAATATTCTGAAACAGTTTATGGTTGTGCTAAAAACATTAGTTAACATTTAAAGGACTCCTTGCTTCTCTGTACTGTGCAAAAGCTGTTGTATTCCAATAAGATTCTGGAGAACTTGATTAAATCTCATTTGTATGTATCATATTTGACATGCAGGTAGGATATGGAGGATTGGAGTTTGTCATCATTTTACTCCAGGCTTTGATTACAAGTGAGGACTTTAGGAATTCTGATGAAAATAGCCAAGTAGTATCAGCATGAAGTAATTAATGTTACAAAAATGGTACAACCCCATACACACTTCTGGTGGAGGTGTATTTTTTAATATAAGACAATGTAATCCAGTAAACAGTTTAGTAGTGGAACTATGTGAACTATTTAAGAGAAAACACATAATCATCTCACTGTTCTCTGCTGTCTTTGTACATCTGATTTGTGACATACATCAACATGAACTACTGCAGTTGGATTTATTTTGTGCCATGGAATCCTGAATAGCGATGCTACAGCTTTGAACCTTTGGAAACTTGCACTTCAAAGCAGCTCTTGCTTGGCTCTGTTTCGAGATGAAGTATTCCATATTCACAAAGCTGCAGAAGACTTGTTTGTAAACATAAGAGGGTAAGTTTTCATTCCCCTTTTCTCCTTTCAGAACCTCTGTTAAAAAAATATAAATTCTTGAAGAACTGTTTCAGAAACATTACTTGTGCTTCACATAAGTTCTGCTTAAGTACTCAAATATTTTGGCTTAGTATCTTGTCTGTTTCTTTAATGCATAACTTTTAGGGGCCTGATTTCATAACCACCACACCTTTTTTTGTCATCTCGGTTCTGAGGAAGCCTGGTGAATCAGGCTCCAAAATGGCAAAAGTTAAAATTAATTTCTCTCGCCCACAAATCTCAATCTAGCGAAGGGAAACGATGTTACGAATGTAGAGTTGGCTCAAAAAATTGCATCTGTCTGCCACTGTTTCTGCAGCATATCATATGAAAACTCAGAAACAAAATTGAGAGTTCTACCAGAGAACACCAGGAGCTTCAGTACAGAGTATTTGTGGTGTAGGTATCCAGTTTTGGCATTTAGCTCTGATCAGAGAAATAAGTCACGTGTGTGCTCTGTGCTGTATCCTGCTTGCTATGACATTGCAGCTGCTCTCAAGTCCCACTCAAGGCTGGCTAAACTGTGCTGCTGATTCTAATTACCATATTGTTTTTCACTTGTAGCTACAACAAGCGTATCAATGACATCAGAGAGTGCAAAGAAGCTGCTGTTTCACATGCGTAAGTGTCCTACAAAGTTTTCTTAGCAGACTTTAGTGTTAGTTTTCTTAAAGTTACAAAGAATGTATAAACAGGATTTCATGTACTGATTGCTCTTTTAAACCTGGATTTGCTTAATGCATTATCAATTTAGCTTCCCAAGTTTCTGATTATTTTTCAAATTATCAAGATGGAAGTATTTAGTTGATTCTTCAGTTGCTTCTTGGCTGATTACTTAATGTGAATGCATTAAGTAGTTGAATTGAAATGCTTTAGTGGAGTCAAATGCACATCACAGAGCAGAGGCAGTGAACTCGAGTTTTAACTTTAATGATACTTGAGGAATAAGTAAAATTGGCTTGAAAAAATTGAGTCTGGTTGCCACTGTTTCTGCAGTATATCATATGAAAACTCAGAAACAAAACTGAGAGTTCTACCAGAGAGAGAATCGCCAACAGTGTTGGCCATGGAGATGTGTCAAGATTGGTTGGACCACATTCTTCAAAATTCTGAACTGTTCAGCTTGGTGTAATTTAATCTGCCTTGGTCTTAAATATTTTGGAAAATGCAATGTTGTGTGGTTAGTACAGAGGATGATGTCTTGGTTTGTTGTTTCACTGCAGTGGTTCAATGCACAGGGAGAGACGCAAGTTCTTACGTTCGGCACTCAAAGAGCTGGCCACTGTCCTGTCTGACCAGCCAGGCCTCTTGGGCCCCAAGGTAATGGGGCTCGTATGCTTTGCATTTGTGCAGTCTGACACTGTGTTTCTCAGTGGTAATACAACATTTAGTTTGTTTGGGAGGGTTAAAAAACCCATACTTAAGTCTAAGAAAGCTGAATTAGGTTTTTAGCTTCTTTGATTTTAGAGATTTGTTGACTCTTAGTGTGCACAAGCTGTCCAACTGTTACAAGCTGTGAACCGTCTGTAAGCTTGTGAACAATTCCTCTTTTCCAGGCACTTTTTGTATTTATGGCATTATCCTTTGCTCGGGATGAAATTATTTGGCTTCTTCGTCATGCAGATAATATGCCAAAGAAGAGTGCAGATGATTTCATAGATAAGTATGTTCATTTTTAGTGTGATACCTTAAATAGTTAAGAGAATTTCACAGACAAAATATACTTGAAGGCCAGGGAATCTCAGAAAAGGATGACTATATGGAAGATTTGGGACTATTCATGAAACTTTTACCTGGGAATATCAAGTTGCCCATCAAAACAGAAAAGTAGAAGTACTGTCTTAGAAACTGGAGCACATCAGTGAAAATTCATTTATGAAATAAAAATATTTTATATAAGTTTTATGCCATTTTTAAACTTTGAATAAGCAAAAATAAAGGTTTAGTATGTGTCTTCAGTGTTACTGATTTTGCATTGATCAAATCGATGAAGGAGGCGAGAAAACTGTCAGAAAGCTTGATCTGTTGGTTTGCACAATGTCTCCTGTATTGCAGCAAAATTGTCTCTTAGATAAGATTTATTTAGGTAATGTAGCATTAGTGTCATCATAAACAGAAGGCAAAAATGATCAATGTGAGTACAAGATCTTACAAATATGGATATGCAGGAGTGTTTGAGTTGTTCTCAAGGTTACTGAACACAAGATTGGACTGAAGGTCTGTGTATTGACTGCAGGAATTTGAGTGACAATCATAAGGCCATTTTTAGAGCTGGAGTGGGAAAATCATAGGCTTTCTTCACTGGATTTAGGTGGTAAGGAAGGATTGAGGTTCTAGAGTCTCTCTGAAACAGCCTGTGCAAGTATTTAAGCAACCTCATGGCTTGGGAAAAAAAATACAGGAAAGCAGAGTTAGCACAGTTGTATTTTTCAGACTTAAACACTGTATGATTAAAACCTTTTTAAAAATTGAGCATTACACAAGGGCTTTTTATTTTAAAAAAAGAAACCTTTGAGGATTACTGTGCTGATCTTCTGTTCAGTGGACTTTACCTTGCAGAAAAAATTACCTATGTAATCTCATTTTAGGATATGAAGTTATTGTCATCCAGAAATTACCTATTGATAATTGCTTTAAAAGCAAGGTACAGGAGGAAATCCCCCTGAGAAGCATTCCAGTGATAGAAATTGATTTTAATACTTTGAGTGTTTGATATTTGTAAACCTTTTCTTGTCTTCTTGCCTAGGCACATAGCAGAGCTAATATTCTACATGGAGGAGCTGAGGGCACACGTGCGAAAATATGGACCAGTGATGCAGAGGTACTATGTACAGTACCTCTCTGGCTTTGATGCTGTGGTCTTAAATGAGCTTGTGCAGGTATGGCAAGACTGTGGTTCTAGGTTCTCAAATGTAAAGTTAAAAGAGGGCTTTTTGTCCAAAATGACTTTATGAAACTCATCCTGGTTTGTGAATTTTGATAAGTGTTATGGAAGGAGGCAAATTAAGTTACTGTTTGATTCTGGGATATAGAGCTATACTTTTGGTTTCTACATAAAAGACAGAATCCTGGCCTGTCCTGTGTTGGAAGGGACCCACAAGAATCATCCAAGTTCCAGGTCCTGGCCCTGCACAGGACAGCCCCAGGAATCACACCACGTGCCTGAGAGCATTGTCTGAACACTCCTTGAGCTCTGTCAAGCTGTGACCACTGCCCTGGGGAGCTGTTCAGTGCCCAACGACCCTCTGAGTGAAAAACCTTTTCTAATATCCAACCTAAACCTCCCCTAACACAACTTCATTGTACTATGAATGGTAGTGAAACAGACAGTACCAGCAAAACAGGTACTGTTGCTGAAGGAGCGTTGTAGAAGCTTTCTTATTTAGCCCAACAAAGAAATGATAAACTTTGTGAACTGCTTTGGTTTGATTCCCTAGTGACCCCACTAGATGGAGCCCAAACTGAAACCAGGAAACAAAATGGGCTGGAAGTTTAGTTGTCATTAATTCGTAACAGCTATCAAGCAACAGACTAGACAAGTGATTGAGTGATAATTTGGATTTTTTGCAGCCTTTAGGTTAAATTGTTGTCACTGCTGGAATTGTGGAAAACTTCTGTATTGTATTATATAACAGAAATGTGATACTGTTAGTTGCTGAAACTAGAAAGATTGATGTTGCATTTTGTAAAGTTTGAAACCTGATAGCCCATCTTTCAGGTGAAATCCATGGTAGTAAGAGAAGTGTTGAGAGGGGTTTTTTTGGAAGCAAAGTGATACTGACCTGGGCTCCATTATATCCTGCCGTGGCAATGTTTTCTTTGCAGACCTGCCAGAAAATGCTGGCTACATTTATTGACAGGTTTTCCCATTGTGAGCAGATATTGGTTTGAAAGCAAACTTTCCTAGGTATTTGTCATCAACCAAGGAATTAAAAAGTGAAAGCTGTTAAACAGCACTTTTTGATATACTCTATTTGATTAAGTTACCTTGTGCAGGTTTTGAACACTGCAGGGTATAGCTGATAAATGGGCCATGGGTGTTGACATTGTTTCATAAACCAAGTTTAAATAATAATAGCAACAACATTTCTTTTAGAATCTTTCAGTGTGCCCAGAGGATGAATCAATCATCATGTCATCTTTTGTAAACACAATGACTTCACTAAGTGTGAAACAAGGTAAGTTTAACTGAACTTGGAAAAATGGTAACAGACTGGCAGATTCTTCTGAAAAGCTTCATCACTTTTTGTGCATGGAATCAGTAAAGCAGATAACTGGAGTAAACTGAACATGTTCCCTTGTTCTCTTTCACTATGGTATATGCATGTTGTGGTGTGTCCCTTTTCCAGGGCAGCTCTGTACAGAAAGAGCTTCTGAAGAATGCTATTGGGTGGTAATATATTTTAATAATTTATATATTTTAAATTCATATTTATATATCTTAATATAGAAATCATATTACACATTTTCATCTAGATATTTTGATTCCTGTTAGCGTGACTGTGCTGGATGGATCAAAATTCTTGAGTAAGAGTATGAGGTTCATTATCCAAATAATTCCTTAGTGCTTTGGGGTTTTTCAGAAGGTCTATTATAGTCTATCTGAATTTGTAGTTGTTTTCTAAAGTTTTTTTTGTTCTGTATTTTGCCCTGATGCAGTTGAAGATGGAGAGGTGTTTGACTTCAGAGGAATGAGATTAGATTGGTTTAGGTTGCAGGTAAGACTTGGTAAATATGCATGACACTTCAAACCAAAATGTTTCATAAATTACTGCCCTTCTAGATTACTCTCACACTGCAAGTGTGTGACAGGCTATCTGGAAATAGCCTACTCTTAAAATAAAGCAAATACTTAAACAGATAGTTTGGTACATTTTGATAGATCTTTGCCTGCTTTGCATTCTTGTCACAAATCATCCTTTGGGGTGTTTATAACAGTTCAGAAATAGAATGCGTTGAGGCTGAGCAGTTTGGCAGTGTGATTCAGCCTCCCCACATTGGTTCAGGAGGGGCTTACAAGTGCACATTTGTGTTTTGTCAATACATTTGTTCTGCAGTCTATCTGTGAATTTGTGCCATTGAAATGATGTTTGGAGACTTCATTGAAAGGCAGTTGGCTTTTTTTTGAAGCTGTAGTGGAAGGGTGTGTGCACAGTGTTTAAGTACACAGGTATCCTGTGCATAGCACAAACAGTATTTAACGTTGGTAGTGAGGAATTGCAATGGAATTAGCAAAAAAAGCAGCTGCAGATATAACATCACATTTTTTTTGTATCTTTCCAGGCCTACACCAGTGTTTCTAAAGCTTCACTTGGTCTCGCAGACCATAGAGAACTGGGAAAAATGATGAACACAATCATTTTCCACACTAAAATGGTAGATTCTTTGGTGGAGATGTTGGTTGAAACCTCAGATCTTTCTATATTTTGGTATGCTACTAACCTGACTGTACAAGTTTTCTGTTATTTATTGTTTGGCTTGTCCTTGCAAGGGTAATTTTTAAATAACAAACTTCACACAAGATAGGCCAGTGGGAGAATCAATTGGAATTTCTGGTTTCCAGCAGTGTTAGTTTGAACAAGATACTACCAAACATTTGCAGGGAGATTCTTAAAGCAGTAACATAATTGTCTGGGATCATTTGCAGATTCTTTACTAATACGTTTTTGAAAACGGTGCAAGTTTTTGCAGTGCCAGTGTGGCAAACATCAGAATAAAAAGATGATTATAATAATAGATTTACTAATAAAATGCATAAGAAGTGAACACAGAAAACAAGGAATGAAAAAATGATGAAAGCATGGTGCAGTTCTTGGTATAACTACAAATCTGACACTAATAGCATGTTTGATTTGTGTGAAGTGAACTTCATTTGCAGCAAAGTTATCTATGTATTGCATTTAAATGTCTGATTATTAACTGATTATTTCTGATCAGTTTTTATAGTCGTGCTTTTGAGAAGATGTTTCAGCAGTGTTTGGAGCTTCCCTCTCAATCAAGATATTCAATTGCATTCCCACTGCTTTGTACCCACTTTATGAGCTGTACCCATGAACTGTGCCCTGAAGAGGTAATTCTTAGATACATTGTCTTAGCTATTTTTATCTCTCATTCAGACAGAATGAACTAGAGCTGAGCACTGCAAGGTGTGTGTTTAGGGCAGTATAAGATTTGAGAGAATGGTAAAAAATGGAAGTAAAACAAGTAGATACCTTGTTATGTGATTCTTCACCCAAAGAGCTCAAAATCCTTTCTGAAGTGAGTAAGAATTAACATTATCATTTGTGCTTTAAAGAGAGATTAGCTCAGGCACAAAGGTTAGATGACTTTTCTGGGGTCATTCAGGCTTAGATGCTAGTAAATACCATATGTCTGTTAAAACTTAGAAGTACAGTTTTACTTTCAAATGGTTTATAAATTCACAGTTACAAAAAGGAAATGGGAAGTTGGGGATTCTGTATGGATTGTTATAAATAGTGGTACTTCAGCAAGAAGGAAGAATAATCCTAAGTGATACACAGTATAATACAAGCAATTGTTTTGATAAGAACTGGGTAATAAAAGCCTTTGTTGGTTAGAGTTAGAAATGAAAAAAGTGTGTTGCCTGCAGAAATGGACCCTTTGTTCGAGGAAGCAGTTTGATTCTGAGGAAATTCTTTCTCTTTTTCTTGTCAAGAAATAGATCCTTTAGTACATTTCCTGTATGTGCATTGACTTTGGAATTACTCTAGGGCCTAACTTGGCCGTTTTTGTGTAGTGCTCATGAAAGTGTGTTTTCATTCTTAACCCTGCTCATCTGACACAATTAGATGAGTAAGATTTATGCACAATATGGGTTTTTCTTATTTAAGCATTAAATTCTTTTCTGCTAAACTTCGTTTCAGTAATTGTCTGTAACATTATTTTCCTTTGCTTTAAACAGCTGCAAATGCTGTTTATACTAGACAACCACTAAAAGGTTTCCAGGAAAGCTTCCCTTCAGGACAAGAGCTGTCTTTGAGAACAATTATAGTAACAGTAAGGAGTCAGTAGCCAAAGTCCACTGGACACTAGTTACTGTGCATTCAGCTGCAGCAAGCACATTTTGTCACAGCCAACACAACTTGGAGTTCAATATCTGACTTGTGTGACTTGGTAACTATTATCATTGTGGAAAAATAATCTTCGCTGTGCTGTGTACAGTGTGTGGTAGTGTGGCTACTGGAAAGCAAACATCAGTGGTGAAAGGAGGATTTCAGTGGGACAGAGCCTGTGCTTGTGCAGATCCAGTGACAAAGGAACAGAATCCAGAAATTAATGCAGCAGAGCTTCATTATTGACTTTTCCAGTGGTCTGAAGGACACTACTTTCTCTATAGCTGGAGTTAGATGCTCTTTTTTTCTCCTGGATAAAGTACTGGCAGAGATTAATGAAGAGGAGATGCACAGAGGTCTTGAGTATTAGACATGTTAAAGTAGATTTGCTCTGGAATGAAACATGAAAACCTGCTTTTTAAAAATCTTTTTTTTTGCCTCCTCCTGCAGAAAATATTTGTAATTATGTCATGTGAGTGACTTTGAAAATACCACGGTTCAAGTTGTTTCCAAAAAAAACATCCTGGAGTCACTATTATTGAGGACTAATTAATTTAATATTTCTCATACCCTGGTTATCTGATTTAGTGAACTGGTCTTCAGTACAGTGTGTCTTGTGTGAACATTGTAGGGTTGATGGGGAAACTGAAAATCAGACTTCTTTTTTTCTTCTTTATCAGCGACATCATATTGGAGATCGCAGTCTTTCCTTGTGTAACATGTTCTTGGACGAAATGGCTAAGCAAGCTCGAAATCTTATTACAGACATTTGCACAGAACAATGTACACTGAGTGATCAGGTGAGTTTGCTTGTGTCTGTCTTACTTCTTTGAGATTTTTCTCTGTTCAGCTTTCTGAATCTTTATGGTTCTGTCTCCTGTTCACTTTTCTCTCTCTGTTTTGGGGAAGTTTTCTGTTTATAAAATGGAAGGCAACTTGAGAAGAATTCTGAGTTCTAGGATTGTGTAGCTAGTCAAAGGAAGAACATGTTGCTTGTGTGATGAAGTCTGCTAAAAGATGGATTTTGATTTGGAGGGGCTCTTTCTTTTTGTTTGCTAGTTGCTGCCAAAGCATTGTGCCAAAACCATCAGTCAAGCAGTGAACAAGAAGTCAAAAAAACAGACTGGAAAGAAAGGAGAACCTGAAAGGGAGAAACCAGGAGTAGAAAGCATGAGGAAAAACAGATTGGTTGTGACAAAGTAAGCTGCCTCTTCTGTTCCTCTCACCTTGAATCCCAAGTGAAAACATATGTTTTACATATTGAATGCTTCTTGCTTAATTTGTTTTAAGTTTAATTGATTGTAAATGCGACAGTTTTGTAGTTTGTGACCATATGATGTTCTGTGGCTTGCATAGTGACTGTGTTCTGTTATATGGAGCAATAGGAATGTGTGTCCCTTGAATTTATCCCCTTGGCTGTTTCCTTTCCTGACCAGAGATAAGAGGAAAGGTTAATAAATACAGCTTGGGGTGTAAGGGATGATAGGAGGGGTATAAGTTAGGTGTTAGGAGAGACCAGAGGACAGGATAGTAGTGATAAAACTATGGAGATGAAGGAATCTAAAAGAGGAAACGTTAAGTGTTCAGTGTTGTGGGTAGGAGTGCCTAAACACTCACACACACACAGATGAAGAAGTGGTTTTGCTACAGTTGCAGCAACCAAACATCAGAGAACAGTAAAATTTTGAGAAATTGAGGGAAAAGAGATTACTTGTAGCTTAAGATTGGCTTCCCCAATACTTTTAGGTTTTTAGTACTGGTTAGTAGCAAATATTACTTGTATTGCTTAGTTCAGCTAGGGAAAAATGCCTTAACAGTCTGTTCTTTTGGAGGGGGGAGGGGAATATATATATGTGTATATATGTTTGAAAAGTTAATCTCACATCACTGTATGTGATGCAGATCCACATGCAGTTGTGGGATGTGTTCTTGCTCAAAATGCTGGTTTAGAATATGCTACAGAAGTGTCTCAAGGCAGAAGAAGATAATAAAGAGTTAGACCTGCACCTGCTCTTGAGGCATTAGCCATTCAGCATGTGCTTTCCATGATAATATATACTTACGTTGCATTAAATATTTTTCTTAATTTCTTGTTGCCTGTTGTTAAAGCCTGGACAAACTGCACACTGCACTTTCTGAGCTCTGCTTCTCAATCAATTACGTACCCAACATGGTGGTCTGGGAGCACACGTTTACCCCAAGAGAGTATTTAACGTCTCACCTGGAAATTCGCTTTACCAAGTAAGAAATCTTGTCAAGTTCGAAGTACTGATACACAAGATAAGCCTTTTGTGGGTTATGTTGGAAATACTGTATACTTACCACGTTAACTAAGTGGACTGTGGAAATCCTAAGTGAAATTCCAGCTCAATGATAACTATGTGTGCAAACATACACAGTTGTAGTAGGTTCCTATTTTAAAATAAAATGGATTGAAAGGCATAGCATCTATTTCACAGCCAGATCATGCGTTTCTGGTCCTGTCTATTTTGTAGGAGTTGATGACACCTGTTTTTGGGCATTTATAAAGGCTGTCTTCTAGCTATTATTTTGCAATGCTGGATTGTTTCAGGTGTTTCAGTTCATTGAAAGGAGACCTGAAGGTCAGAACTCAGGACCTGATGAAGCCAACTGCGAATATATTTTAATTACTTTTTCTTAAATAAAGTGTTGCCACTTGATATTCCTGTCTGTTCTTACCTTGATCTTCCCAGCATTATTTACAGAAATAGGCAAATGGCAACTTCTGGAGGGGACTTCATATTAAACCAGCCAGCTATCCTAGACTTGTTTTATGCCAAGGATTGCTAGTTATATATTTCAAGCAGGGTATAAGACTTAATGAATTTAATTATGAAGACATAATATTAGGTCAGTGGAGCACTCCATTTTTCAAGTAAGACAAGGTGACATGAAAATGAAGATAGCTTCATGACTTGATAAGAAGTAAACTCTAATCCTCAGGTTTATGAATTTAGACCAATGTTGGTCACTTGTGCTTGTTATTTTAATTTGGGGAAGTTTGGCTTGTGGACTGGAGCTGAAGTGACAGGCAGATGACTTTCAGAGGCTCCTTTCCTTTTTCTTGCCTCATGAAAGAAACTAGACTTGTTAGCCAAGCAGAATGAATGTGCAATTTATAGTAATTTTTCTGATTTTTAAGTGTGATTTCTTTCAGAGGCTTCCAATTTCCCTTTAAATGTAGTGTTAGTGTTTCGGTGTTAGGATTTGTTTACTGTTTTAATCTGCTCTCTTTTACATCTGATTGGACTAGAGCTTATTCTTATGCCACTTTTTCTTCTTGTTATACCAATTTTGAGTTGATTTTAAAATAAAAGACACTGCCTTAGAAGCAAACTATTGAAAATACTTAATTTACACATACCCAAGCAACAACGAGAAAGTTACTTTAAGTAATCTGATGTTCTCCTCCAGAACAACTGATCCCATTCACCTCTGAAGGTAGTAATCTACCAAATTCTTTTTTTCATTTTTTACTGTTCTGTCTTTGAAAAATACATACCACTTAAAAGCTGAGCTTTGGAAGTCTGAGACTATTATAAGCTTGAAAGGAGCACTACAGTATTTGTTTGCCAAGAAGACTTTGCTTTTAAAGACCCCCTGAGACAGTTTGCTTGAGGACCTGGTTTCAGTGACATACTGAGTGCAGTCTGTGTATGTTAAAAGGGAATATACAGTCCTTTGTGCACTTCTGCGCTGGCTTGAAAACTAGCCGGATGTATGGGACATCTGTTAGTTGAAGCCTGGTTTTATTTATAGTGAGAATTTGAACAAATCAAATTCTGTGATTCTTGACTTTTTTGATGAAGATAGAAATTACTGTGGAAGCTCCAGGGAGATTTGTTTCTCATTAACAGGATTCCTATTTATTTACTGAAAATATGTATTGGATATATTTTCAATTCATACTTCATTATAATTATCTGATCTTTTTTACACATATGTCAGACTAGAACTTTGACAGCAGCTTTGGTCAGATAATTTTTGCTTGGTTGATATGCTTTGTAGACTTCAATACATCATTGCTCTTGAGTTTCCCAGTTCAGCATTTTAAAAGACTTGAACATTAATTTGTTTAGAAAAGTAATTGTTATGTAAGTCCTGCACAGTGTGGATTGCCCCTAGATAGAGATATATATATATGAGGGAGAAATCTTTATTCTAGAAATGCTCAGTGAGTATTTTTAGTCACATGAAATTTTTGCTGGAACCACAGATGAAGTTGTTGGCATCGAGAACTGTTTTTAAAAGTGCTGCTGTAGTAGCTGTATTGATTAGAGTTATATACTTGCAGATTGGAGAAGTATTCAAATAAAATTAATATTTTTCATACCTAGAAGTGTTCCAGGCAAGGTTGGATGGGACTCTGAGTAACCTGGGCTAGTGGAAGGTGTCCCTGCCCATGGCAGAGGATTTGGACCTTGGTGATCTTTAAGGTCTCTTCCAATCCAAACCATTCTGTGACTCTGTGAAAAGCTGTGGATATAAAATCATCTATATAGCTGCCTCTTTGTTTAATTTTACTAATGAATGTATTTGTCTCCAATTCTTTTGCTTCTGAAAGGTCAATTGTTGGAATGACTATGTATAATCAAGCAACACAAGAGATTGCAAAGCCTTCAGAGCTGTTGACCAGCGTAAGGGCCTATATGACAGTCCTGCAGTCAATAGAAAATTATGTACAGATCGACATTACACGAGTGTTTAACAATGTTCTGCTTCAGCAAACTCAGCATTTAGATAGCCATGGGGAGCCAACCATCACCAGTCTGTACACAAACTGGTAAGTTATCACATGAATGCTTTTTACAAGTTTTTTGGATTTTTTTTTTGTTGTTTTATGGAAAATCTGGGCTTGGAGAAATGGAGTTGTTTGACATTTTCTTAATGTCAAATGTCACAGGTTTTACTTCTCTCAGTACCTGTTACAGCAGTTTAAGGTTTGCCTACTGTGAAATTTGCTTTTTATAGGGATGAGATGTAGAGTGAGATACAGGTATGAGTTGAACTGTCAAAAGTAAAACTAGTCTATAGGCTTTGCTGCCCCTTAATCACACAAGAAAACTTCATCTGTATATGGTAGCCATGAACATGTCTTTTCACCTAATGCTTTCTCCCTTTCTGCTAAGGTATTTGGAGACTTTGCTACGGCAAGTGAGCAATGGTCACATAGCCTATTTCCCAGCCATGAAGGCATTTGTGAACTTGCCTACAGAAAACGAGTTGACCTTCAACGCTGAGGAATACTCTGACATATCAGGTAAACTTTGATATTTCTACTGAGTGTTTGTGAGGAGTAGTGACTGTATTGCTTGAGTAATTGAAATAGCAGCAACTCTTAGAGCTTTCTATTATAGACAGCATTGGTTAAGCTTCAGTAGTATTTTAAGCACCTTTTATTCATGCTGCCTCTTGTCTCACTTTTCCTGTTGTTGGTCCAAGCAGCATTGCACTTCAGAGATAGGTATATGATGTCTTGGTAACTACTGCTTCAGTTCTATTACCATGCCAATTCTTGTGTCTAAAATTCTACTTTGGGGTAAAACATTTTTGCAATTAAAACAGCACTGCTAGATATGTGATGGGCTGCAATTAACCGAAGAAGGAATGTTTGAAGTAAAACAGTTTCTTTTATTTCTCAGAAATGAGAGCCCTTTCTGAACTTCTGGGACCATATGGCATGAAGTTCCTAAGTGAAAGTCTGATGTGGCACATCTCTTCACAGGTTGCTGAGCTTAAGGTAACCTTGGGAAACTGGTGGTTGGGAAGAGGGGTAGTTTTCTGGTTAAGGTTCCTTTAGGATATTTAATAGCTGTTCTTGTGCATGTCATCTTTTTGAGATGACTGCCTCCAACAAACTGGTAGGACTGTGAATTTTAGTCTTTTTTTGTAGTATGTTTGCACATGTGCATGTGTATGCCACATTCTTCAAGAGCTGAATGGTCAGGACTTTGTACAGACTTTTCATTTCTGTGTTAGATAAGTTAGGAGTAAAATCTCTTTCTATTATTTATCTCCAGGTGCTTGTGACGCCCCTGCCCAAGCCTGTTGACTCTCCAAACTGAGCATGAAATTCTCAAATCTGTTTTAGTAATCTATAAGGACTTACTTTCTTTACCATACATGTTAGCATCTGTTGTTTAGTTTACATGGATGGGAGACCTCAAGTCCTTTGTTCGTTTTCCTCATGTTTAGATGTATCTTTCCTTTTGACTCAACAGTAACCATTTATTATGAATGTCTGTGTTCTGATAAATAAGCCTCATACCTACAGCAATACAAACAAGTAACAAAGTAGGTGCCACAAAAAAAATTAGAAATACAGGCATGTCAAGGAAGTTAGCTGTGTGTATATTCAAAACAGCAAACAATAACAGGGGAACCACTGGGTGCCTGTGTAATTATCTCGTTCTAGAAAGAGGTTTTAGTAAGTTTAATAGCATGTACTACTTTCCCAGGATAGTAATGCTATTAAAATTTCACTAATTGGCATAGATTTGCTTTTCATATGATTTTTCTTTTGGTGTCATTTCCAAATTTAGTTCCAAGTTGTTATTACATCTCATGATTTTCAGTTTATTTAACTAACTAATTAGAATAAGGATTTTTTTTGTAGCTATTCATGCATGCTGTTGTTTTAAAATGCACATGAATACTTAAGAGATCTAAGGAACTTTTTCTGTTCTCTTCAACAAGAATTTATTGCTATTAGCATACCAGGCCTTTAAAAGTGTGTGGTTTTAATATATCACGTTACAAATTTCAAAGATCTTGCTCCCTGTAATAAACACCTGCAGTGGTGCTGTATGGCTGGGATATGTGATGTCCTAAAAGCTCAGGAGCCTTTTATTCAATGTCCCAGTTTAAGGAGAGAGGGGCTGCTCATGCTTTCCAAGCTGCCACAAGAGCATGCAGCAGCTCTGACCTGAGTGTCCAGCCAGCCAGAGTAATTGATTCCTTATGCCCATTCCAATTTTTGAGTTAGAGCATGAGCCCTTGCAGGTGAGAATGCTGTGATTTTAAGGTTAAGTTCTGTAACTTCTGGCTATGCACAAAGTGACATCTGTCACATTTCAAGTAAAGCACAAAGCCCTTGGGCAGATTTTTGTTGCTGCTCTATTTGTGCACTTACTGAGTTGTCATACTTCCTCAAAATCAGCACAGTTTGTATTGTGGCTCTGTGTATTTTTTTGAAAAGCGACTTTACATTGTGTCTGAAATCTGTTGTTTTCTGATACTGCTAAGGATAAGCAGAGCAAAATATAGATCCACATGTGCATGACCACATATTTGGAGGCAGAAATTGAAGTAATAAAATGTTCATCTCTTTGGCGGAGATGCAGTTGGCTTAGCAAGAGAGCACTGAGAAGCATCTGTGTGTGGGGAAGAAGGCAACAAGAGCATAGAATAGGGAATTGAAGAGTAGGGTTCAACATGCTCTGTTTCCCACAGTGGGACCAGGTGTTGGGTTTATATCTGAAGTTTAAGACTGGGGCAAGGAGGGGAAGATTGCCTCATTTAAGTGACTATTTGAACTGTGTTCCAGCCTGTTCCTTTTGAATCTTATGAACTAATATGCTGGTTATTCTTTGTCAGCTGAAAGCTTGACTCAGTAACAATGTGTGTGGGCCTTCAATCTTGCATTCTGGAGAGCTTTGAGGGTTTGAAATTAAAATGTCACACATCTGCCAAGTTCTGATACATGGTTTAAAATTGCCCATCTTGATTTCAGTGCAAACCAGTCTTGTTTTGGCTTTCAGCAAAAGTACATCTTGTGTGTCTTTATGCTTGCACATACGCACAGATTCATCCTCATTGAATGGTTTTGGTTGGAAGGGACTTTAAAGATTCTTGGAGGTGGTTAGTTTGCTGCATTTTGTGTAGCTTATTTCTTGCCTTGCATCTCACTGAAGATAAGGAGAGTGAAAGTGGTGAGTCTGGGTGGATTATGGCCTGGCTTCAGCTTATGGGAATAGCGTGACCATGACAGTGCAGTTGAATCCGAGAGGTCTAAGCTGTTGGACAGATCTGCTTTGCACAGGCTGCTTACTGGAAGATGGGAGCAGATACAGGCCACAGTTCATTGCATAGCAGCATTATAGTTCAAGTTGTGTTGGGTTTTTTCTCCTCCTATGGTCACAGGAATATTTACTCTGAAATTTTAATCTCCCTACTTACCAGTTGCTATGTTTTGCCCTATTCTCAGTGTGGATTGAAGTGAAGTAAAATATATTAAAGTAGTTAGCAAGACTATCAAAAGTTACATGTTCTTGTATCCTAGCAGTAGGTTCCTGCAGGTATCTCTCTTAGGTGTTATATGATACATCTTAAATCACATTCCAAGCTTATGGTGCCTACATGTTTGATGAACATTTTTTCCTGCTGCCTCCTCTGGTAATTAAGATGTATTGGAAACCTTCCACTTGAAAATATAACTGCTAATAATCACTTTGGAAGGCCACCCTCAATCCAGCATATCTTGGTTACTCCCTCCATCTTTCAGTTATTTTTTCCTTGATACTGTTTGGTGAACAAAACTCTTCTTTAGACAAAAAGAAACACTTTCTTCCCTGTTCAGAAGCACATTAAGATATGTCCATTTTTTAGCCCATACTTGTCCTCTACCTGAAGAGGTTTTCCAGTTCTGAAATAGGGTACTTTGCATTCAGATGGCAAAAATATTTTTTGTAAGAATAAAATGCCTATTTCTTGCTTGAAGAGAGTTTAAAAATACTGCTTGGCACATCATAAGTTCCTCAGCTAGCTAGAAACCTTTTTGGATCTGACATTTTATAGATGTGATTATGCAATCTCTAATTTAAATTTAAATCTGATGCATATTTGGAGAATGATTTCAGGAAAGTCATTGCATTTACCCCATGCTACAAGTTGCATGTATGAGAGCTGTTAAAAATTAGGAACAGACACACATTTTCTTTTCTTCTTGTCAAACTGACACGAAAACTACTGTACTTGTGTTTAACTGTTTCGGGTTGAGGTGTTGGGACTTGAATGAATGTCTTTGCTTTTGTTTTTGTATTATAATGGAAGAAAATTGCAAGCCAGTTGCACCAAGATTTAGCCATCTGACTCTTACACTCTTGAGTCCGGTTTTTAATTTTACCAACATGAAGTTTCAGTATAACTGCTGCAAGGAACAAGCCAAAAGACTGGATTAGCTTGTGAACTTGCATTTTTATTGATATGTGTATACTTTTCTTATAAAAAGCTGAGTGGCACCAGGACCTTTTGTCTGGTTTTACTGAGTTTTATTCTGTTGCTTTAAGAAGTGGTACACATTGCTCAATACAAAAACCATGTTTCAAGGGGTATCCAATCCTTTTTGAGTCAGAGCTGCTGTTTTGTCAAGTATTGCCTGACAGTAATACTGATAACTATAATCTCATTAAGAACATCTATATCCCATGGGGTTAGTTGCCTCTCTGCCAGACCAAAACATCCTTGGCATAATGTGCTGAAATGTATAGCTGACCTGAATCCTTGCTTCTTTACAGAAACTTGTGGTGGAGAACGTTGAAGTTCTAACACAAATGAGGACCAGCTTCGACAAGCCAGACCAGATGGCAGCACTCTTTAAAAGATTATCATGTGGGTAACTAACAAGGTCCTACTGAAGATACAGAACTGGGTTTATATTTGTCTTTGCAAAGAAAATGAGAAAAATTAATTTCTCTGGATTAAGTACACAGAAGCAGCAAGATGTTTGTGAGCTCGTATAAACTGATGGATCCTTTCAAACTTTTTCAGTCTTCTCACATACAGCCAAAGTGACATTTCAGTGTTAATATAGTAGTGATGAGCTTTGAGCATCTTTGAGGGGTGATAACACACAGCTGTAACTGCAGTAATCTGCAAAACAGGTGTGTAGCTGTAGAATACAAAATAAAAGATTATTATTGAGTTTTTTGGCCCCGAGAAAGCACAGAACCAGCATCCAGTCAACTGAGTGCATGTGATTTTGTTCCATGAAGGGGTTAAACATGATAGTCTTCTACTGAAAATCCCTTTGTGGATTCAGCTATAAAAACTTGCTTTTAGCACTGTTTATTTTGGCCCTTCTAGGGAATGACATTTGTTTCAATACCTTGCTGTTTTCAGTATTTTGTTAGATGTTTTATTTCTCTGCTTTGAAGAACTGAGCTTGTAAACATCAACACTTTTTCCTTCATTGTTCTCTTTTCAGCTGTTGACAGTGTTTTGAAGAGGATGACAATTATCGGTGTTATCTTGTCTTTTCGGTCACTGGCACAGGAAGCACTTAGAGATGTAAGAAATAACTGAATATGTTCTGAATTTTTCCCATTGTATTTCCTTTAATGGAATGATAGTACTGTTTTGGAATGCTGCCTCTTAAAAGGTTGTCATGTGGGTAAAAGGGTAATACTCAGTCATAACTGAACTTGGATTTGCAAGTTGGGGTGGGGTGGGTTAAGGTCCCTTCCAACCCAGACCATTGCAGGATTTTGCACCAAGGACTTTGTGGTCCATCAGGTGAAGGGAATGCAGGAGATGTGGTGCAGAGCAGGTGAGAACAACAGAACTCACTGGAGCAGGCAGTGCAGCACATGAACTGCCTTTCCATAGCAGAGGTACATATGTCCCAGAAAAATAACCTTTTCCCAGCTTGTGGAATAGAAAATGATCCTTTCA